>NC_056733.1:1687058802-1687218802 GCF_019279795.1 Protopterus annectens
GGTTATATCTAGGTATGTTTATTGTGTGGTCAGAGAGGTAGCACTATGGTTATTTTGGCTTTGGAGAGGGTTTATCAGTTTATTGATTTTAGGCTAGTTAGGAAACTGCCTGCTTTAGGTATTTATATGATATGGCATTGGGACATCAATAACAGGAATCCAGTTTGCTTTGGAGAGAATGGAGTAGACCAGAATGTTTTTGGTTTGGACCTTTTTAGTGTACACTTAGGTGTGTCTTTGGAGGGTTTTGTGAAGATTTTGAAGTGAATGAGGGGAGAACAGCTTGTCTCAGACTGGGTTGGCAGAAAAAAGTTTGTCCCTATTCTGTTCCCCCTCTGGTGCTGGATTTTTAATCCAATGAGTTGAGGAATGAAAGTGAGAGATGGGACACTACTTGATAAGTAAAAGTAAGCAAACAGAGGTGAGGACACTGCATATTTGGTTAGGGTAAGTGTATTTATGCTGCCCTAATAAAAGGGGGTCAGATGTTTAATTGAATGAGTGGGGAATGACAGTAAATGGGGGATGATGCTTGATAAGTAAAAGTAAGTCAGTGGAGGTGAGGGAGCTGCTTATTTGATTAGGGTGAGTGAGGTTACACTGCTTTAGTAAATGGTTATATGGATGTTCATGCTGTGATTAAAAAATTAAAATATTGTTCAATAAAGTTATGTTTATGAAAGTTTAATAAAGGTCATCACATGTCATTTAGTGCGTTGTGTTTATTGAAGGGGACTGGGACAAATGAGGTTTAGGAACAGACCAATTTGTCCATATATATCTTTAGGTATGGGTCAGGTAGGAATAGTAATGGAAGTTAAGATGGTAGTGGAAAAAAGTTAGTTAGTTGGGTGGAGATGAAACAGTTAAATTGGGATAGTAGGAGGGTTGAGAGGACATGAGGTAAGTGTAAGGAGGGGCTTAACTAATTTTGTGTGAGTGTAATTGGGTAATGGATTAGATTTTGTCGAGGACATTCTACCCTCCTTCCCTCGCTCCCTCCCTCCCTCTTTTAGGAACTTTGAGGATTGTATGGCTATTTATTAGGTTTGGTGTTTAGACAAATGTGAGGTACAGATTTATATGGATGTTTATGCTGTGATTAAAAATATATATATATATATATTGTTCAATAAAGTTATGTTTATCAAAGTTTAACAAAGTTCATCAAATGTCATTTGATGTGGTGTATTTATTGAAGAGGACCAGGAAAAATACATCTGTTAAATATGTTGTTTTTTCCAAATAGAACAGAATTAATTAAATAGACTTTTTATATGTCAACTTATGTGTTCTGCAAAACAAACATATTTCTTATTTTTGTATCATATTCTGCCATTATAATATTCTATGCTGATCACTACCAAATGTTATTCCAAAAAATGTAATTTCTTGTCTATTAAACTGAATCCCTCCTGTTTTTCCTCTTATTCCTAAACTTTTACTTTTATCCTTCGTTAAACCTAGACCAATAAGTTTTGACTCTCAACTAAGTTGCTTAATAGCTATCTCCATCCACTCGTCATTTTATAGTCATTAACACTGTATCATCTGTATAGGAAAACATCACTGTTATTCAAATTCCTTCTCCTGTGCTATATTCTGCTACTCTTAATGTCAAATTTATTTCATTCACAACTGCATCCCTAATTAATACAAATAAAATACTATTTGCTGGGCAACCCTATCTTGTTCTACATTTTATATCAATTTCATCACTTAACCAACCATTTATTACTAATCTTACGTTATTCCTTTCTTAAAATGAAACAATAATTCTTATTATTTTTTCACTATTATATTCTTTTAAAATCTCCCATAAAATTACGTTATATGTTATCAATTTTTTTATTCACATCACCTGTCACAATTTTAAGCTCTGAGTTTCTATTTATTATATCATCTACAATATCCCTTATCATTAAACATTCTTGAATTGTTTTTCCTTTTCTTCCAAGTACTGTTTCTTTCAATAATCTATTCACTTTACTTTCAGTTTTTTTCCTGTTATTTTCATAAATATCTTATAATCCACATTATCTAACACTATTGCCCTCCAGTTCCTTATATCCTCTTTATCTCATTTTTTTTCAAAATAAATTTCATAGCGCTATACATATTTCTTTATATTTCACCCTCTTCTCTAACCATTCATTTAACACCACTACAGAGTACTTATTCTGCCAATCTAACATATTCTTATGTATGGAATATTTAGTCTCATTCAGCCCTGTAACAGATTCCATATCAACTGCATTTAATATGATGTACATACCTTCCACTGTTATATCCTTTTATATCTCCTTATATTTTCTTTAGTTAATTTTTCCACTCTTCACTTATGTCCTCTTTTTGTGTCATATTTTAAAAAAGTCTTATTTATATTTTATTATATCCATTATTTCCTTTTGTCTTGACAGTCTTTCCATTTTCATTTCTTTTCTCTGTTATTACTCTTCTGTTTTCTTTTGCTACTTTATTTAAATATGGTGCCACCCTGTCTTTCTTTCCCTGCAAAAAATACTTTTGTTTAAACAACATTTTTTAAAATGTTTTTTCTTGACTCATGTCATATATCTTTTCTTCTCTTTCACAAAATCTTTTACTATCTCTCTTAATCTCATTAAATGCTTCAAGACAAATTCCTTTATACTTTATTTTTTTCTTCTATTCTTTTTTACCTTTTCCATTCAAAAAAAAAACTTATTTTATAGTTTTCTTTAAGAAATATACACCAACTTGTCCAATTGTGATAAAACAATCTCATACCTATATGATCATCCCATAATTGTTGTATCATTTGTCTACCTTCCTCATTTAAATCTGTTTCATTTATTCTTTTAAAATCACTACCTCTTTTTATATACTCCACTTCTTCCTGGATCTCTGTCCATATTACCACATGATCTGAAAAACCTGTTGCTCTAATTCCTTTGTTTAAATGTTTCAAACTTTCCAAAGTTAAAAAATAGTCAATTTATTTCATTAATTCCTCCTTTTGTATGTCCTTTGTTTGATATCCCATAAATATAATTTTCCACTGTTCAGCATCGGTGCTATTACCTTACCATCAGTTCCTTCTATTCTCCTTTTTCTTAAATCACAATTTAAATTCCCCAGTAATATAATTTGTATATTGACACTCACATAATCAAGTATCTTCTTAAACATTAACTCTCTTTCTTTTGTGTGACATATGCATATACTGCAATGATTCTATATACTTGTTTTTCCATCTAACATCCAAAACTATTATTCTGCCTAATATAACTAATGAACAGTCCACAATGTTTACTCAGTTTTTGGTTAAAATTCCAATACCTGAATGCATTTTGTTTCATATATTCCTAGTAATACTTCCTTCCCATAATTCATTTACTTACAATCTCTCCCCTTCATTTTACTTCTAAGCATCACCCACTTGACATAGTTTTCATCACTTGAGTTTACTCTTATTTCCTTCAGATTTTTTTCACCCTCTTACATACTTATAATCCTTTCCTGGCCCATTATTTGCTACTATTGTATCTATTTCTTGTATTTTTTTGTTCTTCATCTATATATATTCTTGAATCCTTTTTGCTCATGCCCCCCCCCCCACACACACACACACACACTTTCCTTCTAGATTTTCTTTATGGTCTATCCATGAATTTTCTGTTAAGTCACATTTTACACATTTCAATTCATAGTTTTTGCTTTATGACCTACTTTACAACAAATATAGCACTTTATCTTATCACAGTTACTAAGTAAATTAACATTATTTACCACAAAAGAAGCATGTTTTCTGTTGACCCCAATATTTCACAAACCATCTATTCTCTTCCATGTTTATCATACTTGGAATATGAATTAGATTTTCATTTTTGATTTGCAGTACAACTCCACATTCTGTACCTCCAGTCAATAAACTGATATCCATAGCCTCTTTACATACAGTCTTTAGACAGTCATTCGGTGTTTCGTTTTCTACTTAAGTTAGAAACTGCACATATATTTTCTTTTTTGTCTCTCTATTAAATGGCTGCATAACATACAAATTCCAAGGACTTTTGTTTTTTCTTGAGTTCATATTGTTCTAAAAATGTTTCCATATACTCACCTGAGTCGAACAAAATGTCACAAAATGTGTCTTTATTAATGTGAATAAATGGTCTTACCTCTCTGGGTGAAATTCCCAATGGCACAATAATATTATCACAAATTTCATACCTATAGAGTTCTTCCTCCTTCTTACTGCTTATCATTGCAAGAAATGTTTTCCTTCTTATATCCATTTTTTTCTTTCCCCTTCTTTCATTCTCTTATGATTTGTGCATATGGCCTCTTCACTTCTTTCGTTATCTCTTCTATTTTTTCTTTCTTGATTCTACTAATAATTTCTCCCCATAATAATGCATTTTCACTTTCTGATTCACTCTGATTAATTAACTCCTTAAAATACACATTCCACAATCCTCCTGATTGGAATGTTACAATAATACACCCTTGCTGTGCTCTGCTGTCTCCCTCGGACAATATTTCCTGGAACCAACATTCAGAATCTTGTGAAAGTTTGCGAACCTTCCCTTCCTTCTACTCCTTCTTTGTCTCTCCCTTTTCAAATGATTTAAATACTTGTCCACTCATCCTGCTATTCTCTCCTCTGCTAGTGATGTCTTTTGTGACGACACTACTTCTTTCCTGCTTACACCTTCCATCTCTCATTCCATTATTCTTCAATGGCTTCTTCTACATCAAACACACTCATCATATTCCTTCCTGCTTCTCCAAGCCTCCTCCATGCATGGACTGGAAGCAGCAAGAAACACCAGAAATGGAGTCCCCATATGCAAAAGAGTAGGGGAAGTTCCAAGATGTCCTAAGCAAATTTCCCGTAGTAGATTAAATATCACCTCAGGTCTCCCTTAAAAATACCAGTAAACAAAAGATAAGTAAATAAATATGTGAAACTGGTACAAGAGCATACTTGCCATAACTAATGTTGAAACCAGATACACAGATCAATTTATATTAAAAGTAGGAAAGCACATTAGGACCTGCTACTTGATCTCAATTCAAGCTTTTTGAACACTTGTAGAAAATGTCTGAACCCCCATCTAGAATTTGCACTCCCATTTATTGATTTATATTACATTTGTAAACACCAAAGCCATAATAGCAATTGTTAATAAAGTATGAAGATTCATTACACTAGCCCCTTAAACAGAATACTGCTTTAAAATGGTTGTTGTGCCTTTCGGCTTTTCCCGGTTAGGGGTCGCCACAGCGGAACTCCGGTCCGCTAATGATTAGCAGTAGATTTTTATGTGCTGAGTTGTCAGCTCTCATGCCCAACCTTCAATGAAGGTACGCTCATTCACACATGTCTCCACACAGAAGACGCTCTAGCTGAGAATCGAACAGGACAATGTCATACTGTGAGGCGACAATGCTACCGCAGCACCAACACCACTTTAAAATGGTACAAAGAAAAAAAGGCTACCTGTTTCTCCCCAAACATGCAACCTGCTTTTAACTCTCTTCTTAATAAAACTCTCAGACTCAAACTAAGAATGGAAATAGATTCTTTCTTCTTAAGGGGAGAAAGTAAAAGAGATAACAAACCTATTGTTCATAAGAATGGAGAAAAAAGTTTAAGCTACAATGAACTAAATGAAGCCTTCTAATCTCAGGTATTCTTAAATCTTTAACATCCATGAGTTTCAGAAATAATTTTATAACCATCTTGCAGATTCTTATGTATGTAATTGCTTTACAGACAAAGATAACACCTACTACATCATTGCCAAATCAATTTTGAAATTTCCTTACTAAAGTGTTTCATCTTATATGATTATTCTCATCACTGGATTTTTTTTCCTATGAATAGTTATTTACCATAACATTACTCTTTAATCTTTCTTCTGTTTAAATTAAAACCATTTCATTAGAGTAGAATAACAGATAAACTTTATTCCTCACTTCTTATTACATTAGTCAGATCTATGCCAGTTATTCTTTACAGAATTCGTTGTCCACTGTGTTCACTGCAGGAACACTTCATGCAACACGTGCACGCCCCTTCTTTTTCCAGTACTTCTTATGTACATATCTCTCAACTAGCAGACTTTGAATGGCCCTTGAAAAGTAAATACATCCAGCCAAAAATCTGGATGTGTAATTAGCGTAAAATTTGAATAACAAATAGCACATATCTCTTCCTCTTCCTATAGGAATGTGGGACTCCACTCAGAAACATATTTAAAAAAAAACAGAATGACAACATTGATGGGAAAATATAAGCATGTTATCAACAAGAGAGTGTAAAATTTGTAGACGTAAATGAACTGCATTGCAAATTTACCAGGAAAGGTAATTTAGCTTTCTTCTGAAATGGAGATGTAAGATGTGTCCTCTTTAAATTATTGGTGCCATTAGTATGCTGCTTATGTAGTGTAGTTTTCTAACAACTAGAGAGCAACAAAAGCTGTGGGTATTTCAAACAATTGTAGGAAAGGGTAAAGTAAGCCTAAAAAGAAGGACATTCCTCAAAATTAGATGCAGCATTTCCAGGGGAAAATTAAGCCTGAAAATAAGAATGCTTCTCCAAAACAGGGACAGTTCATAGGTCTGCTTATGTATGAAAACATGACTGCATTTCTTTTATATTTTTCTATATTTTTGCCATATTTCACAAGGTTTAAAACATGTACATATTCCTTCCAACTGTATATCTTATTTACATTTGTGCCCAGGCTGTGCCTGAAAAGTGTCAACTTATCAAACTATAAATTATAAATGTATACATATGTACATGTATACTTACACACTTACATACATACACATATAGATATTTACATAAAGGGCAAATGATTGTCCACTGCAGGAAAGGGAAATCATCTGTAACACAAACCATGTGTCAGACAAAAAAATAAAATTTCTTCCAAAAATAACAGGGGAAGGCATTTGTATGAAACAACTCTTTCTCACTTAATAATATTATAAAAAACAAATGAGACATAAAGTCTTGTTTATCATTTCATGAAAATAACAGTGAAATGTACTTCCATGACTGCAGTGAAGCAGCAGATGAAAGAAATTGTGAAAATGTGAAAACTGAGTGGATTGAACTGCAAACTGTTCCTGGGATTCAGAAACACCTGCCAACCTAAACTTAAACAATTCAGAGGCCACTCTCCTCTTACGCCTTTCTGCTATCACTGGCTAAAGTGTGGACAGCAGTCTTGCTGTTGAAGTTTAATGCGCTTGCAGCAGCCTGGGGAGTAGCCCGTGCAAGTTAGCTATGTGCCCCCCCCCCCCCCCCCCAGAAATGGTGCTGACTCCAAAATAACATGGTAGCATGATTTAGGGTAGCACAGTAAAGCAGCAGGTAAGATTGTTGCCTCACAGCAAGAGAGTCTCTGGTTTGACTCTCAGGAGGGATGCTTTCTGCACATAGTCTGGTATGTGTAGCCTACTTGTGTGTGCATGGATTTTAATTAGGTACTCCAGTTTCAGCCCATATTCCAAAGATATTCAATAGATGTATTAAAGAGTTTAAATTGGCTAACTCGAGTGCTCATGTGGTTGTGTGCATGTGCATGCATATGTGTGTGTGTGTGTGTGTGTGTGTGTGTGTGTGTGTGTGTGTGTGTGTGTGTGTGTGTGTGTGTTTGGTATAGAAGAACAACAGCAGCAGGACTAGACATAAACATACCTCTCAACTGCACAGATTTTCACAGACTGTCCAGAGTTTTGCATCTTATTGTAGATCTGTTCCTCATAAAATTTGTGGTTTTCTGGCAAGTCATTAAAGGTGGAAGTCTCTAAATAATAAATAATGACAGGTATTTGAGTTTCAGACTTTATATCCTTTAGAAAAAAACATAATATTGCAAAACCTGTTATTCTAGCAACTTTTTGTAGGAACAATATTTAAATTATGTCCCTATTTTTGGGCACCCCCCCCCCCTCATTCTTTCTGGCTTTGTCAGGATTTCTTTCACTGAGAGGTATGGACACAAGGTGGTGTGAAAAGTGTATAAATTGGGAAAAATTGATATGGATGGATTGCATGATTCAGACACTCACTCAACAGAAATGTATTTTTTTTTTCATGAGGAAAAAATGTGTATGCACAGCATTTTCTCATTCATCCCATGGAGGGCTTCAGAGTTTGTGGCATAACAACAGGCAGGTATTATCTTGCCATCAGTGTGTGTGTTCATGTGTGTATGTGTGTGTGCTGTGAAAAGTCTGTAGTCCTATGAGTGAGGCTGCATGTGTGCGTGTGTGTGTGTGTGTGTGTGTGTGTGTGTGTGTGTGTGTGTGTGTGTGTGTGTGTGGTGTGTGTGTGT
Organism: Protopterus annectens; assembly: GCF_019279795.1. NCBI lineage: Eukaryota > Metazoa > Chordata > Ceratodontiformes > Protopteridae > Protopterus > Protopterus annectens. The sequence continues at coordinate 1,687,067,145 of NC_056733.1, forward strand.
GTGTGTGTAGATGATGTCTGTGTTAACATGATGCATATGCTAACAGGAGGAACACTAATTTAACCAGGTCTAACACTGGAGTGTTTAATTTTGAGACATGGCAAATAGCTGCTAGTAATGTCATCCTCACTGCAACTTTATCTTGACTCTGAATAGGATAGTCTCACTCTCATGCTAATTAGAAGACCTAAATGTGTCAACTAATACGCTAATGGCACAAGTATTTCTCTGAATCCCAGGATGAGACTTCATTACAAGAAGAAGAAGAACAGGAACTTAACATAAATATAAGTGAGCAAAAGTTCTGTGCAGTTTTCTGAAGCAAAACAAATACCTAATAAGATAGGTAATGGTGTCCATTATTCTTTTTGCCAATTCAAAGCAGACCATGCATACTTACATTTCCAGTGATGGCTGAAACAATATAGTTTTCCTTTGCTGCCTAAAAGAAATGTTGTAGTCGAAGCATTTCTGTACTATTCTCTAAATTGATTTTTTAAAGTAATTTTCACTTTTATTGTTGAAAGAAAAATTGAGACAAATTAATTAACAGATACACTAAATGTAGATGTACAGCCAACATGTTGGTGCGGTGTTTGCTATTCATTAAATGGCTCTACATAACATGCAGGGCCGTCAAACCCAGATCAATGGCAGAATATGCAATGCTGAAGTACATGCTAATTAACCAATCCAACATGGTGGAGCTATTCAGAAAGCCAAAAAGCAATTGTGTAAACTCAATGTTGTCTTTTGCACGGTATAAAAAAATGCCTTGGAATGCAACACAATTACACTTAGAAAAAAACATGTGCGGGGATGCTGTTGTTATTATTATCCTGTATGTACAACAAGTTTTAAATCAGGGTGCTGGTGCTGCTGCTGCTGACAGATCTTGGGCAAGAAGAAGAAGAAGGGTGTTTAGACCTCATTTGACCTATCATGGACTGCATGCTACAGAAAGTGCTGAGATATCCAGGGTGGGCAGGGAAACACTGGAGGAAATATGCAACTACCTCAGGCCCCAGGGAAATCATGAAGAACCATCCCTGTGGAAACAAAGGTATATGTAGCATTATATATACTAGCTACTGGTATACATGAGATACAGGAGATATATTAGGGGTGAAAAAGGCATCAGACCGTAGAATATTACATAGGTTCATAGGTAGGTACTAGGCTATTGGCCCTGGGGCCTATACAAGCCCAGCCAAAAAGGAGCCCTGGCTTTTGCCACCCAAGAAAATTATTTTCCTGTGTCACTGTCGAGCAGAGCCACAGACGTGATCCCCCGGGTGAATTTCCTATTTCCCATCCAATCATCAATATTTTTCTTGAAGAGTGCTAATGAGGACCTTTGTTTGATATAGCTAGATAGCTTATTCCAGAGTATGGGAAGTCTCTGGGACAGGAATCTATCCCTCAGGCATGTTCTGTTTATTGTGGTGACAAGGTTTAGGACCCTAAAGCGTGTAGCTCGGAGGGATTGGTATTTCTTTAAGTTGAGCATGTCCAACAGCTCTGGGTTTGACATAGCTTTGTATGTTAGGCAGAGATCACCTCTGAGTAGGCGATATGCGATGGACTAAAGCTGGAGTGTTTTGAGTTGGTCTGCGTAGGGCATCTGTTTGAAACTGGTAATCCTCTTTGTGAGGTGTTTCTACAGCCTTTCCGGTTGTTGTAGATGTCTTGTGAGGTACATACCAAAAGGGGCGTTGTACTCTATAATGGGTCTAATGAGTGATGACTAGAGGGGAACAATGACCTCTTTTTTTCTGGATGAGAAACCTTTTGTGATGAGGTGTGCCACGTAGAAGGATTTCCTGATTACTGTGTCGATGTGATTATCAAAGGAGAGACTAATGTCCACCTGTGTCCCAAGTTCTCTTATCACACTTTCGGTGTTAAGTATACTACCGCCTATATTGTAGTTCATGGGTACAGTATTTTTACCAAAGGGGATGACAATGCATTTTTTGGCATTGAGCTTGAGGCCATGGCTTTGACACCAGGCATCTGTCTCAGTGAGGCCCTTTTGTAGGATGTCTGCATCGTTAGGAGTTTCGATTACGGCTCCTAGTTTCCAGTCATCTGCAAACTTCATTAGCCAAAGACCTTCTGTGTTAGCCTGTATTTCAGAGAAGTAGATACCAAACAGGAGAGGACCCAGGACTGAACCCTGTGGTGCTCCACTTGTCACTGGTCTGAAGTTGGATTTGGAGTCTGCTATTTTCACAGTGTGGGTTCAGTCAGTGAGCCAGTTGGCAACCCATCTTGTGACATAGGGATTTACACCTAGTTTAGTGAGTTTATCTATAATTCCAGAGTGGGGGATGGTGTCAAAGCCTTGGCAAGATCTAGATAGGCTGTGTGAACCACCTTACCCTCATCTACGGCTTTGGTGACTGCTACAAAGAATTCTATCAGGTTTAGGAGACATGATCTGCCTTTTACAAACCCGAACTGGGTGGGGTCTAGAGTTTGGTGATTACCAATGTCTTTGTTTATAAGTTCCATGATGATACTTTCCATGGCCTTGCAGACCAGGCTCATCAGACAAATGGGGTGGTAATTCCCGGGGTCCGTGGTGGCTCCCCCCTTATGGAGTAGGATAACTGTCGTAGGTGAGGCTATGATTGAACATGGTAATTAGGTTGGGTGCCAGTTTGTTCTGTAGTTTGAGTAGAACACAGCCTGGGATGTTGTCTGGTCCCATGGATGCTGTGTTCTTGGCTTTGGAGAGTGTGTTTTTTACCTGTGCAGCAGTGATTACAGGAGCTTTGCATTCTTCCGGTATAGAGATGGGCTCTTTAGGGGTGTGAGAGGGGGGTAAAGTTAGCACTGAACCTATCTGCCAGGATGTTGACTATATCAGTTGGGTCTGTGTATTTAGTGCCATTGTGCTGTAACTCAAAACACATCTGTGTGTTGCCATTGAAATTATTGACATAGCTATAGAATGCTTTGTGGTTGTCTTTAGAATCAGTGGCGATTTTGTTTTCGTAACTAGCTTTGGAGGATTTTATCAGGGATCGCAGCTTCTTACTGAGGCTGACCAGGGAGCTCTGCCACTCATGGGATTTTACTCTCTTTTGCAACAGTTTCTTCCTTCTGTTGTACAGTTTGTTTATGGCAAGGGCCCACCAGATTGGCTTCCTTAATTTGGAGAATAGCATCTTGGTTCTGTTTGGGATAGCACGATCCATGCACTTGTGTAAGTGCTTATAAAGTGCAATTGAGTAGGATCTGCATGGGTTTCATGATGTTCACCACTTCTGTCTTAAGAAGCATGAATTTGGCTTTGGAGAAATATTTTACCATGGTTTCCTTAATTGGGGGGTGGGGGCAGGATGTGGATATCTAGGGTAATTAGCTTATGGTCGGATTGGACCAATGAGGTGTTGACTTCAGGTGTGGAACACCAGTCACTCATGTTGATAATGACTAGATCAAGGATATTGTTGCCCCTGGTGGGGGTGTGGATATGTTGATCCAGGGCATTATAGTTTATGAATTCCAGAAAGTGTTGAGTGAAGGAGTTGATACATGAGTAGTTTTTCCAGTTAATGGTGGGATAGTTGAAATCGCCCATTATTAGGGTGTTTGGTTGAACCCTAATATTTCCAGTACATCAAGAAAAGAGGAGTGGGAATCCTGGGGCATGGCGGGGGATCTGTAGCAAGCTACAATTTTGATTGCAGTTTTGCCCAGAGTTAGTTGCACTTGGATAACCTCGGTTGCATTATGCTGAGTAACTAGCCTGGAGGTGTGGATATCCTTAATGAATATGGACACACCTCCATCTTTGGTGTTCCGGTCCAGGTTACATGGCCGAAAAGTGTGGTATGAGTTATCACCTGGTAGTGCAGGGGTGCTCTCTGGAGCCTTGAACCAGGTCTCAGTCACTGCACAGATATCGATATTCTCCTTTTTAAGGAGTGCCTCGAGTGAGTGCATTTTAAGATTTAGGCTTCTAGCATTGAGTAGCATCACCCTCAGTTTTTGCTTGCCTGTTCCTGTTACGGTGGTGAATTTGTCATTTGAACCTTGCCTAAAAAGGGCACTATAGGGGCGGCAAGAACCTTAGCCAGTATCAGGAATCCCAGGGGTGACAGGTGCAGGCCATCTCTGGCAAAGCATCATGGTCTGTCGACCATGTCATCCCAAGCAGACAGATACTGGATCCCTTTAGAATGACTCCAGAAGCTTAGCCAATTGTTGAAGTCAATGTTTTTGTCCTTGTACTGTGATATAATTCTGAGTGATGGCAGAATGCTACTCAAGGCTAGGGTCATACCTGCCTGGACTACAAGATCGGAGAGCTCTTCCATGTCTCTTTTCATGTAGTCCAGGGAGGTACATCTCAAGTCATTCACACCAACATGGACAATGACAGAGTCATATTTGTACTTGTTGTGGAGTGACCTGAGCGCGTGGGTTATGTGGCGGATCCTGGCACCCGACAGGCAGCTGACAGTAACCTTCTCATTGTTTAGCCTGGTGAGTAGGACATCAGTGTGCCTGACTATAGAGTCACCTATGACTAGTGTGTTGGGTACGTTGTTTTACATTATTGGCTGTGGTTGAGTGGCACACTGAGTCTGCGGGCTATGTGCCATTTGGGTTTTGTTGGGGGGGGGTGTTGCTTGCATTTCTGCTTTGGAGGTCTCTGCTGCTTGAGCAGATTATTATTGAGAGCCTCTGTGAATGTTTTTGTGTTTCTATGTGTGGATTTTGGTGGTGCAGCTTTAGTGAGACTATGTGATGAGTGTGGTGTGATGCAAGTGTTTACCTTCTTCTCTTTTCTGTCAAGTTCAATCTTGGTTGGAGAGAAATTTGCCTACAGTTTGGCTAGATAAGTGCATCTCTCACAGTTTGTAGTAGTGGGTGGTAGGAGGAGAGGATTGTCTGTGTACACGAGGCAATTTCTACATTGCCCCAAGATGCCCAGCTTCATCAGTTAGACAGGAGAAACACTGGGAGCTGACCCTTGCACATGCCTGAATAAAAAACTATTTTCCTCTAGATAAGTGAGGAAAGTGAGTACAAGAGCTGTTTTTCTCTAAGCAAGTGAGGAAAGTAAGTACCAAAACAGTTTTCCTCTAGGTAATGTGGAAGGTTGAGTGCTGTAGTAATTAGTAGGTTATTTAGTGCTTACAACAAGTTCTGAACAAGTGCTGATCACGAATATGCAAATTCAAGTGCTAAAACTAAGAATCTGTATCTGGACTAAAGTAGTTACTGGAAAAGGGGGAAACAAGTGCAAATGCAGGCTTTTAAATCAGAAAGTTGAGAGAGATGGAAAAACTGCCCAAACGACCAGTGACTACAATTTCTGGGCCAGAACCACTCCTTATGTGGTAGATAGGTTACCTAGTGCTTACCACTCCCACTGATAAGCTAGAAGGCTTCCCTCCAAAACAGAAAGCTTGGGGGGGGGGCTTCAGAAGCTTACATACAGTCCTGGATACAGCAAATCTGAATCTGGACTACACTAGTTACAGGAAAGGTAGAAAACAGGCTTAGATTTTTTTTTATATACAGAAAAGTAGCTAAAACAGCAGTAAAAAACAATTCAAATGCAGTGCAAGCTAGCACACTTGATTATGTAGCAATGTTAGACCAAACAGTTTTAAAAAAATGCAATTAAATTAAAAATGACTAAAAACAAGTGCAGAAGGAGTCTATTAGGTAGAATGAGGTAAAGAGATGGGACTGGGAGGAGTGTCCCAGATCAAATCTACAGTGGGGATGAGCAACTGCAAAAGCCTCCAAATTTAAACAACAAAACAGGAATAGGGAGGATGGGTAGGGGGGAAAAACCAACACCTTCAGCAGAGATCTGAAAAGCTATATAGTGAAGCAAAAATAACAGTGCACAACTCTGAAGTCAGCCAGCAATGATATAAAATTAGTCAAGCAGCAATCAACAGTACACAACTCTGAAGTGCCAGAAAAATATACTTAGCTTTGTATATCTCCAGATAGTTTGAAGAGCACTCTGTCAGGACTCAGGAAGGCTCCAGAAATAATGATTTTTAAAAGCAATGTTTCTGTATGTAAGGGATCACATCTGTTTCCCATGTACCCCAAAGGATAGAGCAAGAGCCGTGCAATAATTCTACTCAGTAGCACTCTTCCCTAAAGTATCGGGGGCCATTGATTACACAAACATAGAAATAAAATCCCCACCTAGGGAAAATGGAAGGATGTACATCAACCAAAATGGTTCCATTCTATAAAAGGTTGATTGTAATGCCATGGGATCACCTACAATGTCTGTGCAGGTAACCCATGCAGTTTCCATGTATCACACACATATGGCAAACTTGTGAGCTGTAAACCAGGTTTGCTAGGGGTGGCATTCCTCAAGAGAATCTAATGGGGGATACAGATTATGCACTGGAGCAATGGCTCATGATACCCATGAGAAGCCCACACAACCCCATTGAGCAAGGATACAATGAAATTCATGCTCAAACTAGGAATAAAAAAGAATGTGTATTTAGATTGCTTACATCATAGTTCCAATGTCTAGTCCCATCATTAGATATACTGCAGTATGATCCAGGTGTGTCTGTGTTTATAACCTGTGCCATGTTATACAATATAATTCTCAGGAAACAGCTTCAACAAGGACAGCAAAGGGCAGGACCACGGTTTCAAGGACCACAGGTATGGCCAACAGCAGCAGGTTCAGATGAGGAGCCTGAGGGGGAGCCACCAGCTGCAGATGGTGATTGAAGATGGATGCATGCACAGTATGCCCTGGCTCTGGCTTAGAGGCAAAGGACAGCACATACGATCACTATATAGGTCAAGACTTAAGATTATGCACACATTCAGATAGGCAAATTGATGCCTGTCAGCATCAGAAAGGGTTAAACCCCAAGGACACAATTTGTAACTGCAGTAATGACAAGGTAAGTGTGGAACCTTTAAAGAAAAAAACAGTGATATAACTGATTATTCTCATATGGAAATATGTATATGCCCTTAAGCAGAGAACTTGTCTGAGGTGTAGTTCTGAGGTATAGTTATGTCAGTAGCCTCTCCTCTGTTGGATATTTGCAAGATAGAGTTACGTATTAGAAACAATAGTACTCATCAAGTATTTCAACTGACCACCTTCTATAAACCATGGAACAGGTCAATTTTACCCTCATTTCCATAACTACACAAAGAAGCAAGACTGAAGTATCTAATGCTTCCAATGTACTAATGAAAATAGTAACTTAAATACAATGACGTTCAATACTTATAGAAGCAATCAATTATTCACAAATTAGTAGGAACAAGAAATCAAACACCTTTCTTCTGAAATACATATTGATAAATGCAAACTTGTGAATAAGCAAGCACTATCTATCCACTGTGTGCATCAGAAATATGTACAACCCTAAGTCACAAAGATGTGTGCAAAGTGCAGGGCACAGTTACCATCATTTGCATGGGGGAGAGCTAGGCTGACACCAGTGAAGTGAGTTTGTGCAAGTAAGTAGTACATGTATCTACCATAGTATACAGTATTCAGGGCCTGCAGAAACAAATTTACAGCACTCAGAAATACTGTTTAGTTAGCTTGAGTATGTCTGTGGTGGTATGAGCAAGTGATATTTTTTTTCAATGTCTGTGCATGCATGAACACAAGCAAACACTGTGCTAGCACTATGTCCTGGCATCTTGGACAGGTGTGAGCCACACATGGTAGAGTAGTCAGTTCAGTGTCATTAGCCCTAACCACAAGAACCACCTCTGCCAGGAGATGCACTACTATATTCATGGTCCTGGCTAGACATCAGAGTAATACCTGAAAATAAGCAATGTCTCCTGGATGAGCTCTCCTCATGACGACATCCAGGACCACATCCCTGTGGCCTACCACATCCAGAAGTGGACAACACAATCACTGATGGACAAGCCAGTGTCAAAATGGGAGCATGATCTTGCACGACCATATCTGTTAACATCAGAAGATGTAGTGGCCGTCTAGCCACAAGGATGCCCAACATCCCACAACAGATGCTCCATCATAGATACTGCCCAATCCAGTGTGTCATTCATCCTGTACAAGGAGTTTCCAATATGATTCTGGGAATCACACACATCAGAATGCACAACCTTTAGTTGCACTATCTTTTCTGAGGCCCTGATGGACCATATATGTACTTCCACTATTGTCCTACACATATGTCTGGCAGCACTTAATGACATACCAATATCAAGAAGAGGGTAGACAGCAGGCCTTCTACAAGCATTCATGACATTTCATATTACATTTATATACTTAACTGGAAGTATATGTATTTCTGTACATATACACTATTTTCTTAAAATGTCATTTGAATAGTGCAGCAAGACATCGTTTGCAAAACATTGCAGCACCAACAGGAAAAGTTATTATCCATTCTTATCCTACTCATGCCTTCATGTGTGTTGCACTTTCCTACCCATTATTTTCCCTATATCAAGCATTTTATTTTATTTTATTTTATTTTACAGAGCATAGCGGATTAATGATGATTTCATAAGTAAGAGTAACACACCATACAGATGTTCCTACATGTCCCCCAAACATATTGTTGCTACTCCTCTCTGCAAATGTCTCTCTCTCTGTTCTCCCCTTCTACTTCAGTAAGTTGTCTGTGTGCTTCATCTGTGTTATTTACATGCTGTAAAGTAGTAATCCTTTTGTGGTGGGATGAGATAATGCTCACATATATAGGATTCTAATCCAGCCATTGTCTAAGTGTTACTGACTGTTTTTGTACACTGTTTGATGTCTACCTGTTAGGTAAATATTGTTATGATCCATCACTAGCCTTCTTTTGTCATAACTACTTAATCCCTGCCTCCCTTTCTCCCTGCTGATGTATCCTTTCCCTTCTTTATGATTATTCTTTCACTTCTGCATTTGCACAATGTCTGTCAATGGGTATCAAATGCAAATAATGCTAAATACAAGGAGACGGCTTATGACAACATCTTGTGATTCGATTGTCTTTGATCGCCTTACTCTGTTGCACTTTGCACCATTGTACCTATGTATGTATAGCGGTGTATATTAAGTTAAATGTACTTTTCAACAAGCGAAATTGTTGGATTTACAAATTACACTGCTCAATGGGATAATGAAGATGAATGCATACATTCATGTTTGGTGAAATCTGCTGTCAAATGTGAACTATCAGATGTATGACTTTCTATGTGAGTGTGCTTAGATAATACTCCGGTATAAATGTTTTTATTGCAATGAAAAAACACAAAAACAAGAAACAAGTGCAACCCCAAAAGGGAAACTAGTAAAATACAAAAGCACTTGTGAAGCAGTGTGTCCAGTGCAAATTAAGCAATTTATTAAAAGGACATTTTTTGCTGGTCTTTTAATAAATTGCTTATTTTGCACTGGGCACACTGCTTCATGAGTGTGTTTGCATTTTACTATTTTTCTTGCAGTGCTCTAAATGTTTGAATCCAGATGAATGAAAAAGATGTTTCAGAATGCTTGGTCTGACTCCCGTGGCAGTAAATGTTGGCTACACATTTCCTTTTTTGAATACTTCACTATCCTGCTGCTGTAATGTGCCTGCTCCCTATTGTGGAGCCTGTCTTGTACTGATCATTGCGCAAATGTCATTGTGTAAAAGTCAACACAAAACAATACAGAGTACTGCTAATACACATTCTAAGTTCAACACTTCAAGTTATGATTATGCATGCCCTAATACTTTGCCATCAGCAGTGCAATTTAGCTTGGCAGAGCTGCACTCACAGAGTAACATAAACAAAAGAAAATCACATATTCATTGTTTTAGGTGGCACAATGTATGTATGGCTGCATTCATTTTGTTAACAGGTTACCCTGATTTCAGTATGTCTGCTCTACAGTGTTTATACTTGCAACAGTGTTACAAGTTTGATTAATCCATTCTCATATCATCCATCATGGTTATTCTGTAGTGCACTGCCCTATGTATGACGTGCACATTTGTCTTGTCAATGCATAAAGTGCCAAGTATGAGATCATACAAGTGTGCAATCATCCCAACATGGAGTTGTAGGAAAGTTTGATTGATAATCCAGTGGCTTACAACAGTGAATGCCAGTGACATCCCATAATGTGAAACATGTTAATGTCCCTTACAGTAATGCAATATGCATGAAAGATTGTCTAAATTTTAATAGAGAAGTATGTAATTACATGTGACAATCATAGCCATGTTACGTTGGCCTATGCACACATATGCATAATACCAGCTGTTCCAAATAGTGGATTTTCAAAAAGTACAAATGTGCCATTTAACATTTCTAAAGTCAGTCTTCTCCAGTGACACTTGCAAGTAATACATTGCTCTCTAGATTATGTAACAAGATAGGCAGGTGGTATGATGTTCAGCATGGAAAACTGTGCGAGTGTGTGCAAAGTCTAGTGCTGTATCCACATCCCCCTGAGGGGAATGGATTGAAATGTGCACACAGCCCATTTTTCCTCTTTTTACTGAAACACAATGATGGGGTCATCCTGACAAGAGTACACTCTGTCCCATTCAGAGTCAGACTTGCCTTGTGATGCTTGCAACTAATACCATGCACTCTAGATTGTATAACTTGATTAGTAGGAGGTCTGATGCTCAGCATGGGAAAGGTGTGTCTGCGTGAGTGTGTTTAACACTTGGTACCCTATCCATTAAACCAGGGGAAAATGCATTTAAATGTGCACACAGCTCACATATATCACTTTTTATTGAAACATCTGCTCAGAAATACACCGATAAGGTCATTCTGACAAAAGTACACTATCTCCCCTTAAGAATCAGACTTCTGTTGTAGTGTGTGCATTTCTCATCCTACTCTCTAGAATTTGTACATATACAGGTAGGAGGTTCAAATACAGCAGTGTTTAACTTGACTATAAATGAAATCGGGATTGGTTTACACTCATTTGCAGAGGGAGCTATTACAACTCCAGATGACTGTGAAAATCATTTCATCAGGCACATCTCCTTCACAATACACTGCTGATATCCCTTCAGAGATGCTGTACGCCTCACTTGTATTCAGTATTCTCCTTTGGCAACTAATATATTGCTCTCTAGATTGGTATAACTAAATAGGTAGGCTGTTTATGTTCATACTTGCTTAAATATCATGGCTGATTAAAGTCATATATCGGTACCCATCTCACAACCACTTAAATGTACACTCCCACTTATGAGATGTATTTACACTGGCACAGTGTTACACTGGCAAATCCTAGCATCCTCTAGGAAAAAATGGGCCACACAATGATAAGATAATGCTCCAATAACTGCAGTATCTCATAGCTGTATTGCAAATTCTTCTGTGTTGCCTGAATTTGATTGTGTGCTTTTTAAACTGTGTCACTACATATCTTGGATGTTTGAGCCCAGCTGTGAATTTATTTTTCACACTCATACTGTGTATACTACTCTTCAAATACACACATGATGTGTAGCTGTAAAGAGTTATTACGTGCTTTGATCAGTTTTTATCATAAACCTCCATCTAGTAATCGGTGGTGGTATCATCCATTTAAATGTACATTGTCTCAGTTGTACCTCAACTTGCCATTTGGTGCTTGGAATTCAGGTTCCAATCTATAGCTTGTGATCTTAGGTAGGTAGCTCATATTCAGCCATCACTACTCAGACTAACCCCCAGATTTAATAAACTTCATGCAGGAATAGTGTAAGTCCTACACGGATTGTACTGTGGCTGTGTCTGCAGCTCCCCATCGGCAGTGTGCATTGCATATTAATGAAGGGACGCTACTGAGAAAGAGCTGTCTAATACAGTTACAGAACGGTATAGGGTGTGTGTGTTACAGTGTCCGCAGATAAGTAACACACCCCTTGCACTGTTTAAAGTGCCAGATGGCACTTAAATAATAAAGGGAAACACTTTTAAATAAATGTATTTATTTATTTATTTATTTATTTATTTTTGTGTTTGCATGGTGCAGAGCTTAGCAATAGACACATGCCAGACATCTAAAAATAGAAACTGGATGCATTTAATTATTTTGGAAAGGTCAAGTTTAAGCATAGCTAAGCAGGTTTGCATGGAGCGGTGCTCAGCAGTGCTGAAACATAACTGAGAGGTATATAGAAATGTATAGCTAAAATCACCATATCCTCAGTAGCTAAATAGTTAGAGTCATGACCTTGTGTGGAGTAGGTGCACAGTTTGAATACACAGACAAGCCATTCAGCTTTTATATGGGATAGGAAAATGTTATAAAAATATTTTTTAATTTTGTATATATTGACATTTGTTAACTGGGTTAGTCTTGCTGGACCAGGAGCCCATTTTCAGTGGATAGTCAAGGATAAAAGCCCCATTTGCACACACGTGTCCAATACATTAAAGTTACACTCCAAGATAACATAATTACAATGCATAAGGCTAGAAGATATAAAGTAAAATAGATACATATAATAATAAAGTATGATTACTGAACAATTACTTTCAATATTTCTTTTTTTATAAAAAAATCTGATTTGCCTGTAGCTAACCACTGCTAAGGCAAGCCAAGCAATGCTTAAATAGGACCTGTTTAAGCAGTACTTAGCAACTCACAGCTCTGCTTAGCTCGTTTGGGCAGTGCTAAAGATTTGCCAGTTTAAGCACTGCTCAGCTAAGCTTAGCAGGCTTGTGTGGTGCTAAGCTTTGCTTTTCCTTTTTAAAAATGGTCCAATGGTGGCAACAAGTGGGAAAAAAGCCTTATTTAAGCTGAGCAGGTGGGAATACATCCAGAACCTGTTGGAGCTTGATCCATGCAGGAGCTATGGCAAGAGTTAGAGAGGCTGTGTGCTTTCAGACTCAGCACTGGGACATGCTAGAGTCCAGGGTCATGGTTGGGTTCCTTGTAAAAGGCCATGACATCCAACTGCTGCAAGGCCAGTACCAGTGGTTTGAATATAAATCTGAGGCCTGGGACCAGCTGGCACGAGGCCTCACCACTGCAAGTGACATTACCCCCACTGGTGAGGAGATGTGTCACCAATACAATGACCTGAAGCATAGGAAGAGGGAACTCTTGGCCAATGGATCCAAGATGCTCGGGACGACAATGGCCCACAAGTTTGTAAGTATAGGAAGCACTGATTTACCAAAGTCTAGTTAGAATATCTGATAGATACACATAAAGGTGTGCTTCTCTCCCCACAGCTTCAGAAAAGAGAGCTCACAACCTGGAGGCCAATGCAGGGCACCTGGTCAGGTTGCACCAAGAGTGTGGTGAGTACAGATATATCCTGCAATATATAGTAATATAATTAAGAAAGAGTACAGTAGTAACTGCCAGTGAGTATATTCAGTTTTGAGTGTACTGCAATGAATGTGTTCATAGACCTGAACTGATATAAGTGAGTAAGACCAGGTACAGTTCAATATACATGAAAGCATGAAACCTGATAATGCTAAGGAAAGCAGTTTACTACTGCATTAATAATGTTAAGGAAACAAGTGTATACTGTATTAATAATGATGTTCTGGTAATAAAGTACAGGTGGATTCATAATATGAAGGGAATAAATCATCTACATTCATGCATTTCAAGAAATAAAGTACACCTGCAGTCAGAACTGTTAGAGAAATAACATTAGTAATGCATACATTGTGGAATACCTGTCTTTCAATGCCTGCATTATGTAAAATGTTCAACAATAAAAAAGACAGTTAACTGTTTCATGTCACCCTCAATAAAGGTTTGTTGTGCCAAATATTGTGTGTACTTTGGGATGTTGGTCAATAAATTGCATATTACAAGTGCTGTGAAGTAAACATTGGTATAATACCATGAAGTTACTGAAGGTTGGCCGATAAACAACAGTTTTGCTAAAGTGTAGATGCAGAGCTGTACTACAAGATATACTGCATGATGATATCTGTTCTGCACTACAAGATCTGAAACTTGAATAGTAATGTGTAAGGTATTATAGTGTGTTTCCCTCAGGATTGTCTTGTGTTATGCTTTGCATTTCAGCTATATGCATTCCTGAATGTAGTTATGCTGATGCAGGCAAGTATGAAACTGTAATAGCTGTAGACTGCAAATATACCATCTGCAACTGTATATGGGTCAGGTAGTCAACCCAGCACCCCCATATGGTCTGTACACATCACACATATTCCCATCCACTAGGGGTTAAATGTGTACATCTGCATTCCAAGTAGTAATATACAGTTCACCTACTATCTTTATATGCATGCATCGCATGCATGTGTGTTCAAGTGCCACTCCAGTCTTGTTTGACACTCTGCCTACATTATCAGGTCAGAATTTATTACCAGGTGAGCTCTAGGCACATATCAATTAATCAACACACAAAAGTGGCTCAGTAGCTCAGTTTGCTTTCATTTTTCCACACACAGACTGGGATTCACATCCAGGGATAAGTACTACTATATATTTCTAGAAACAGACAAGTACTACTGAATATGTATAGACAGTTATGCAATGTTAACAGATGTTCTCCCCACAGGAATTACAGGTAAATAAATTGTCTGTAGTAGCTGTTCCAATGGTATACTAATTTGTGTGTCAAGATGTATTAGTGTGTAAACAGCATTGCTCAGCAAGGTGATAACACTTCATTAAATTAATCGTCCACAAGTACACTACTATTCCATGTTAATAAGACAAATAAAACTGTTTATTGTTGTTACAGCTGCATGCCTGGTGTGTCTGTGAATGTCTGCTGATAATCTAACCCTATGCCTGCCAAGGATGTCAGGATACATGTAAACTCTCTGTACTATGCGTGATACATGTCTCTCAAGTGTCACGCTGTCATGGATAGTTATCACTGTTGCCAAAACTCTTAGACAGAGATTAAACATTCAGTCGAAGTATGTCAGTAGCACACTCACAACATCAGTGCACAGTACACATATATGTTCCCCTGAGATGTAATAGTCCCTTGTAGTTGTGTACATGTAGGTGTTACAGCTTGGCCCATGCTGTCCCATGCAGATAGCTTGAGAGGTATATACAGACAAGTACTACTGAATATGTATAGACAGTTATGCAATGTTAACAGATGTTCTCCCAAGAAGATATAGGGCACTTGTAGACATAAATGTGAGGCAGACCTGTAGAGTGTAGAACAGTACTGTTGCAATAAATATAAGCCTATACTGTTGTTAATGGAATGTCTCTCTCCCCCACTAACCCTTATCTGCATCACAACTATTATTATTATACTACGGGTATGGTTTCCATTTCACATATGTTGTCCTAAAAACCTTATGTTGGGCCTTGTGTTTTATTATTGTTGCATATTACAATGGTTGCATACTAACGTACCTTGTTAGAATGTTGTTGGCCTTTTGCCATACCTGTTACTAGCATGCTGTTACAGTACTGACTGTTATCCCATTTATTGCTGTGTTCTGTATGCTATGGAATTTTATTGTTCTGGGTTAATTGGAACACCCATGCATGCTGTAATAACTAAAATTTAAATGTTCTGTGCAAGACTAACCTATACACTTTGAAAAAAAAACTCAACACCATAGCACGAATGGGTAGGCAGGTACCTGCGGACCCACCTACCCCACCTAATTTGGCCATGGCACCAGGTTCCAGCACTTCTGGGACCAAACCTGGAACTGCCACCTCTGCTGGTCCTGCACTATCCATGGGTGGAACCACTTCAGGGGATGGGGCTGGTCCCCCCCGGGCATGGCCCCGGAGAGGGAGTGGTCACCAAGAAACAGCTCCTAGGGATGCTGCACAGGATTCTCCAGTGTGATATGGACAATTGACTGCACAAGATCGAGGGCAGACTGGTGCACCTGAAGGGGTAGACCGGCCCCGGTGCCAAGCCCCTAGCACAGTCACCTTTGGGGCCATGAAGGAGAAGTGGTGACTGCCCATGGGTGGGGAGCTCAGTTCCACTGCTGCTGTCTGGGGGCATTTGGTCATCCGATTCCACAACACTCTCCACTTCCAAGGTGTTTACCCCCCTCATGTGTCATACATCCCCCATCTGCTGTCTTGCCTGTCTTGTCTGTTTGCAAATGCTTCTTCTCCTAACCAACTTACCTCCCCACAGGTACCTGTATTCCTTTCCCAATATCCCACTCTCTTCTTAAAAAAAAAAAAAAAAAAATAGCATCTGTCCTGCAAAAAAAAAAAAAATTCACCCATATATAGCTCTCCATTTTGCCCATACTTACACTGCCATCAGTCAATCATCACAGCAGTTAATCAACAAACTTATGTCGCCCACACCCCTAGTTCTGGGATGTGAGGCTCCAAATTGCAAATTGTCCACAACATGCACAGCTGTTGCTGTACAAGAAATGGAGAGCTATGTTCCTTTCCTGCACCCATCTTGGACAACCATACCTGCTTTTCATATTGTTTTTCCCCCTGCTTACCCCCATTTCACCACTTTTCTATCACCACTTTTTTCTTTTTTTTGGAAATAGTGCAGGTTTGAATGGGACTAAGAGCTGTTTGGCATTGTGGTGCTTCACACAAAACCACTTAAAGCTGCTTTAATCACCTTCTGTCTGTCACTGTTCTGCACATCAGCAAACTTATCATCATAGCAAGTATCTAACCCAGAATCCTGCCAACTATGACATAGTGCATTAGCCTACTAGGCCACTCAGATGTGAAAACTAACAAGTGATTCCATAAACTTATCCTGTTTATCAGTGATGCACAGCAGAAAAATATTCAGCACTTGCCAAGTTTCAAACTCAAAATCCTGTCAACTATAGCACAGTGCATTAGCCCACTAGACCACTCAGCTCTGAGGAAAAGCAGATGTCTCCATAAACATATCATTATTGTCAGTGACACACTGCTTGGCTATATAATGGGTAAATGGCAACATACTTGGGACTGTGATACAGACACCAAACCTGTACACAGACAGATAAATGTTGATGGATGTAATTGAAGCCTAGGATATCAGGTACAGATGCCAACTGCAGACAGTTACAGAATGTCCACAGTTGTGCCACCTGCATTTGGCACACTTGTCACACAACCTATGCTGTGTGCTTATGTACTGGCAAGTCAGTACACATTGAGATTATGAAATCATGACAGACAGCTCAGTGTCACACATCATATATATCCATTCACGCATGTTCATGACAATCCTGTGTAACAGACTGTATACATGCACATATGTCTTGCAAATACAGCTGCTATCATATTGACTCCATAGTTCAAGCTGTTACATTCCTAGCATGCTTAACATTTGTCTACCCACAGTCCTGGCTTCCATGCCATTGTGTTGCATGTCAAGTACATGGTTGTCATTCCTCAAAGACCTGTAGGTTGGGACACACTTCACAAATATGTATAGGTGTCCTAAATGTCACCTACCACTCTCTGGATGGCACTATTACATAACATATTCACCAGAGGCACATGCCTCACCTGGACTGTTATGGGTACCCTCACCCTTGCTATGCTGTGACAACAGAGCTGACAGTGCTCCCTCACTCACATATACAGCTTGCTGTCTCACAATGTGTTTGCAATCCCCAGTATAACTCCTGAGCAGAATGCAGCAGCTGCAGCCTGCAACATATGCATCAGTATGTTCAGCTACTTGCTACAGATCTAACATATCCCCCCCCAAACACCTAGAACAGGGAATCCACACAACACCCATACATAAAGGGGTGGGGTGGAGTCAAGTGACAAAGACATGTGTCAAAGTCTTCCCCTACAAACATACACAGCTGATAGACCAGTGGCTACTGCAGCAGCATGCATATTCTGATGAAAATAATGTATGATACTCACATCTGTCTCCTTACTGACTTTAAACCACATTGTTAAACAGCAAACTGCCACATAATCAAAAAGTTTGTTCACAATGGTAAAACATAGCATGCAAAACTGGACAGACCAACTAAATCCAAACCATGGACAGTATTACAACCTACCCTCTGTGATGCTGTAGTCCCCACACCTTAATAATGTCCTTCTCACAGACCAGGAAAAGAGTCAAAGCCTACATGAAGGCCTCAAATACAACACTGTGTTGTCATGACTTTGGCTAATGACAATGCAACCCAGCTGTTCTGAATGCAATTAGGAAGTCTGCCAATGACTGGTGCACAGGCAATCAGCTGTTCATGAGCATTACCTACAAAAGGCAAGCTGCTGCCTATGTTACACGGGTCTGTGACTTTCTCTATGATGAAAGACTGTAATAACGTAGCATTTTACCACAGGATTTCTGCACCTAAAGGAATACAGCACTATACCAGGTATGCAATAGTATTCCCCATGTAATCAGATGCAGTTGGGTGATGCAGGCATGGGAATAGGGATTACCACAATAGAGATCTGTGGTAAAAATCTTGGAATTTTATGTCACTGTTAGTCAGCTGTCCAGCAGCTATAGGCTTCCCTTTTGGCTTTGTCTGCTGTGACATAGATCACAGCTCTGGCCACTGAGTCCCCCCAGCAATGGTCAGCTCATGTACCAATGTGACTGGGTTGTGTATTAGACAGTAGTGACAATTAGCAGTGGTGGATACAGCTGCCATACTACATGATGTACTGTCACTGTCAGTCTGCTCCTCTCATGCTGTGAATGTCACACAGGCATAGTTCAAACATTGTCCGAGTGTCTCTGACTGTTCCTGACATACTCTGGCTAGGTCACTGTATATTCTACACCTGGATATCATCACCTGACAGCTATGGCTAGCATATCTGCTGACCCCCTACAGCAGGACAGCAGGTTATAGCCAGTAGTAGTGGGGGGACACAGGCTTACCCTCAGCAACTGAGTGTCCATATTAAGCATGCAATGTGAAGAAATGAATACAGTAATATATGTTAAAGTACAGTAACTGTTTTCTGAGGTGTCTGGCCTGTGACAGCCAGATTCCTCACAGTCTGGAAACAACCATTACATATTGTCCAACTGATTTCCAGACACCCACATTTGTCTGGCAAAGGGTCCACATATATCAGGTACATGTACACATTCTGCAAACATCAGTGTACTGCGGATGTTGGACACCCACAACGAAGAAACCTTATAACATGTTTGCAGTGCTGTCTGTAATTGTGTCACACAGATGTTGCTGGACTGTCCTCGTACACCTATGGTATCACTCACCTATTTGTCGAATGGTGGATGTATGACATGGTACTGGTATGTTGCCCGTAGAGGACACACCACAGTAAATTGCATGTGATGAGAGTGGACACTTAACAACACAGTCCATCATAGCACACAGGCCATAACTGGTATACCTAGGAGCATCCAAGGTTACTAGGCTATTGGCCCTGAGGCCCTTACAAGCATAGCCATTAGTTTATGCCCAACAGAATCATCAACAGCACCTGTTGCCCCTGTTATTGAGGGACACAGGTGGGACTTCTGGAACAGATTTTGGCATCTCATCCACTCAGCACGGTTACACTTGATGATGGTCTGCATTGTACTCTGTTTAACATGTATGGGAAGTGCATTCCTGAGACAAGGCAGCCTCTGAGAGACAAACCTGTCTCTCCGGCAGGTTTTGTTGATGTTGCATATCAGATTCAGGCCTGTTGTGATGGTAATATGTGAGGAATTACACTCAACTATGTGTGGCAGCTGTTGAAGGGCAGAGTCCAACATCGCCTTGTAAGTGTGCCACAGCACACCTCTGGCCAACCTGCCTGATACCAAGTCAGACACTACTGATTACAGGCTGTCTACATGGGACAGGTGTTGGAGGCCATGGATTACCTTTGTGTGTATTGCCATGGCCTTTCCAGTTGGTGCCGATGTCTGGATAGGTACATATCATACAGGCCATTGCACTAAATTATTTGTCTACTGACTGAGGATTATATAGAGGTAATTTCCACCTTTTTCTGGATGCACTCCCTTTATCTATGAGTTGAACCCTGCACAAGGCCTTTCTGCCACTGCCACTACATGATGATTGAATGAGACATTGTTATCAAACTGAGTACCCAGGTATCTCAACACAGATTGTGTTTTTATGGGGTTGTCAATGATGTGGCAAACAGTGGGGCCGTCTACTTGCTGTATGGTACGATGGTACTGTTTTCTGCATTTATCTTAAGGCCAAGACCTTTGCACCAGTCTGTACCCAATGTAGGACCCTGTTGCAGTGTGGTAACATCATTTGGTGGGTCAGTGACAGACACCACACAACTTACAGTTTCCACAGCCTTAGTCAGTACCTACAAATGTGGGTGTTGGCAGTTAGCATTCATGCCTAGATACATGTGGGTTATTTAGGGGAGCATCTACTCACAGGGTCTTGACATGTATACATATTGCATACACATAGACAACACAAGAGTAGAGATGCCACCTTAACAAATTCCCATTGTGGGGCACTTCATGCTGGATCATGAGAGTTAGCAGGACAAATCATACCCATGGCAAGTGCAAAGGACAGGACTTTTCTTGCTCTCCCAATATGACATCTTATTCTTGTAGCATTTCCCTAGCTTATGCTATGTCTCAGAACATTAATGTGTTTCCGATTTAAAATGACTGCTTTATGCAACTATTACACACATGTAGGAAATGTTTGTTGTCCTACACTCTTGGGACCTATGTATTGTTTTAGCTGTTACTACAGGACATACCTGGCCAAACACAGACTGCAACCTGCACGGTGGGATAGGTGTTGGCCCGAACACAGTCACACTGCTGCAAGGGGATGTATGTACACACACACATACACACACTCATGAACCACCCTTGTTGAGAGTGGAACTCCTATCTGTCCAGTTGTACATACTATAGTGCTACATATATATCTCATGCACCACAGAACTTATATGTTTTTGTAGTGTTGGGCACTACTACTCAGGTGGAGAACATCTGCAGATGTTGTAAGGGATCCCACTGGGAGTGGGGTTAATAGGTTTGTACAGGCTATTAAAATGGTATAGCCATTGCACACAAATTTAGGGAGGACAACTACACTGCGGTAAGGGGATATGCATATAAACACACATTCATAAACTAACAGAGATATTAGTGTTGAGATTAGAACCCAGACCTGTCTAATTGAATGTACTATACTGCGACATACTTATCTCATGTGCCACAGAGCTTATGTACCTGAAGAGTGCCTGACTGTGCATCTAAGGTGGATGACACCAGCAGGCCCTGTAAAGTAATCCAATGGGGTATTAACAGGGTGGAACAGGCACTAAAAATGGCATAACCATCACACACACACACACACACACACACACACACACACACACACACGCATGCAGATGCACGCACATGCACACACACGTACACACACAAACACACACACACACACACACACACACACACACACACACACACACACACACACACACACACACACATACAGTTGCCAGTTAAGAGATTAGAACCCCTACCTATCAAAATGTATGTACTATAATGCTACATACTTATTGCATGTGCAGGCCCTGTACAGTAATTTAATAGGAGGATTATCAGGATGGAACATGCCTTAAAATGCATTAGCATTGACACACATAGGCAAGACATACACACAGCTGCAGGGGGATATACTTACACCCACACTCTGAGTTGCCATTGTTGGGATTAAAACCACTACCTATCAAGCTATATACACTTTAGTGATACATACTTGTTGCATGCATCACAGAGCTTACACATCTGGGGAGTAAGTAACTGTGCATCTAAGGTGGACGACATCAGCAGACCCTGTAAAGTAGGACAATGGGGGTGTTCCCAGGTAGGCACAAGCATTAAAATGCATTGGCATTGCACACACATAGGCAAGAAATATATATGGCTGTAAGTGGATATACTTACACACATACTCATTGATTTGCTGTTGCTGGGATCAGAGCCACTACGTATCTAGCTGTATACACTATAGTGCTACATAGTTATCACATGCACCATGGAGTTTACATGTTTGGATAGTGTCTGCCACTGCTGTAGGGGTGGATGACTTCAGTAGCTGCTGACAGGGAGGCCACTGTTGTTGAGGACACCAGTTACAGGGCCATAAAATGAGTGACCATTGCACAGACATAGGCCTGTCGGGCATGTGTGTTCTGCTGTATGTGGAATATATACACAGACACACACAAGGTGGCTGATGTGAGATTAGATCCCCTACCTACCTACTATTACACACTAGAGCTCACTGTCCTATTTGCACATGCCATTAGTTACACTTAATGTATGAATGGCTGCAGCACTATATCACACTATGCCTTTCTTGGTCTCTCTCTCTCTCTTTCTCTCTGTCCCCTCCCCCATCTGCCCCTCCCTCTCTCTCTCTCTCTATGTGTGCGTGTGTGTGCATATATATATATATATATATATATAGAGAGAGAGAGAGAGAGAGAGATATGTTACCTATATATGTGTGTCTATATTAAACTCAACAGATCCAGATATAGTATCTTATATGTGCCACATGCAGATAGATAAGGATAACATGTCTGATGGGGATAGGAGAGACAGTTAAGGTATACATAGCTGTCTATATGCAGAGAGATATATGGACATCACATTTCTGTAGTCAGATGTGGGTTTAGACATGGGCTGAATTAGGTAAGTGTAGGAGGATGCCCAGTACTGACAATCATTAATTACAATGGGACTCCAGGCCAGACCTACCTGTACTCCAGTCCAGGATTTTTCATGCTACAGCCAATTGTCTGCTTAACCTGATGAAACAGCCCAGCACCTCCCTAATATAATGCCTGAGGGATTTGCTGGCTATGTGCTGTCCGTAATATCTGACCCATATCTAGGGTGTGTACCGACTGTATAGGACTGAACAGACTTTTGCATAATATGTCTGGTACATTTTACATAGCACTGTAATTTCTTGGTATGCCTGCGGCAGTGGCAGATCATGATAGATTGATGTGAGGAACAACTGGCAGACATTTGGGTTACCAACTCCATACACTGCAGGCACCCCATGCTACTACACAAACTGTTCTATTCTCTACCTTCTACATATGTCTGGCCAGGAGTTCCTCCTTCCTCTTATATGTGGGCCTTTGTCCTGCCTTGCTCCATGTCCTGGCTTTGTCCACAGTTGGTGCTTTATGTAGTTGTAGGTATGTTGTCACTGAGGTAAGAGATGTAACGACACACACAGGATTATTGACTGATTATACCCGTTTTGCAGGTTGCCCAGCATTGTGCCCCATCCATCTGCTCTGGTCTTCAGACAGTTTGTCTTGTACTGTTATTATAAGGCTACACATTGCCCATACCTCTCAAACTCTTACAGGCATTAATCTGGATAGGGCTATATATATAACAGTGAGACATAAGCCCACACATGAGGACAAGATTTTAATATTGCTCTTACAAACCTAGACAGCTGGTGGAATGGTTTTGTAGTAGCATGTATTTTCCAATGGGTATGAAGTCTGCATCTCAACTGTGTCATTAGTTGCTCACAGCAACCTTTACTGATTTTCCAATAGTTTGCCAGAAAACTGCAATATTATGACAAGCAGAACAAATATATGAGCCATAAATGTGGTCATTCTGCTAAACTCTGTGCATTTGTGAGGTATGGATGGTGCCCACAGAGTTGTTGTAAGTACTGACACAGTTATGTGACAGCTTTCATATCCTGTTGCTACACTGACTTGTTACAAAGTACTGTTTTACTAGCCATCATCTAGGTTACTCAGGGCTGTGTACTGTCCATATCTGTGGCCCCCTGTCCCTTCATTGTCTCTGTCTTCGTCCAGCTTTCTTGCAGTAACAAATGCCGACATGCAGACAGTCTGTAGAACTACCACAGGTATAGCTCACATGAAAAACAGTAGGTACAGCCAGTCTCAAATCATGAACACCATCAGCCATGGCAATGCACTTACCCACTAAGCCATGACAGCCACCAGACAGTGCAGTTTACATCCTGACACTATCAACCACAGACAAACATAGCACTTTAACCTTTGCATATTGGGGACATGGTACTTGTCACCAGGTTGATTGGGACAGCCCAGGGATTGTGTGATCTGCTGCTATTACCTTGCAAACATACTGTGACTGCAGTTGTATTTGGACATAGGTGTATTGGGGGTAGGGAACTCTAGCACTGACAGTCAAGCATCTGTCCTGTGACCCAGCTGTATGTCATTCCCTTTCATAGTGCACTGTGTTTTGCTGGCTTGGGCCTACTGCATATTATGGGTTGGCCAGTCCTGGAAAGAGAATTCCTATTCTCCCCACACTGCTGTCAGTTGTCTGCAGCCATCACGGTTGCCCACTCTATTCCTTTGCATACATGCTGCAGGTCCATACATATGCTACCACAGTCTACCACCCCATTCCTTTGTTGTAAAAAAGAGTGACTCACCTTGTGCCTGCAGCAGTTGAGATAACAGTGCTTCAGGGCTGTCTCTGTCTGATGCATGCAGTACACAGCCAACACATAGTATGGTAAAGGTTATGTGGTGTGGCTGGCATCCTTTTTACTATGTATGTGAGATGGAGTGAGGTGTCAGTCCCTAGGACCCTAGGTTGTCAGTGCATGTGCTATGCATTGCCTCTTTGCCAAGGTCAGGCATACTGGCCATGCCTACATCTGCCTACAGGGATAGGGTCAGGAGGTTCCTCCTCTGAGTCCCCCTGTGGCTGTGGGGACCTTGGCACTGGTGGGGGGCTGTGTGTACCTTTCCTGTGATGTTCCTGCCGCAGCTGTTTCCACTGGATCATATTGTGTAGCATGACACATACTGTGAACATGTGTGCACATGTGGCTGGAGAGTACTGCAAGGCTCCACCAGATATATCAAGGCAGCAGAAATGTGACTTGAGCAGCCCAAACACATGCACTATGATGTTCCTAGTTTGTGTGTGTGCCTCATTATAGCGTTCTTCAGTAGGTGTGCATGCATTTCTGATGGGTGGCATTATCTGCAGTTCCAGTGCATAGACAGCATCCCCCAGTAGATGGAGATATGGGACATCCCTCCTGGCAAATGTCTGGTAGAGCTGTGAAGCATGCCAGATGTTGGAGTCATGATAGTTGCCAGGGCTGCCAGCACACACATTCATGATAATGTCCTGGGAATTGCACATGAAATGAAGTTGATGGAGTGATACCCCTTGTGATTGACATAGACCATACACTCTTCACTGGGTGGTGCTTTGATTTGCACATGAATACAGTCTATGGCACCCAGTACCTCAGGGTAGTGTTCTACATGGTGGAAGAGATTAATATTGCTGCCCTTCTCCTCAGGGGGGGTGCATGGTAAATATATGTGCTCACCAGCATGTGTTTGCATGACATACAGGAAATGGTGGAGTACCCTGGATGTGACACCCCCATTATGTCCCCAGTCGGTCTTTGAAAAGTACCTGTAGCTAATATTTTAAGGGCTACACATACCTTTGTTTCCACTGAGATGGGTTCCCCTCTGTTGGCTCTTGGTCTGAGTTGAGGGCGGCAGAGCTTGGTGAGTTCTTGTAGTATGTCCCTGTCCACCCTGTAGTGCTTTACAATCTCCAGCTCATGTAGCCTCTGGAAGGTCACCCTGGGCCTAAAAACTCTTCTCCTTCTCAGTTTGGGCCTATTGTCAGCATCATCATCTTCACTGATCTCAGCCTCAAGCACATACAGATGTAGCAGAGCAGCAGCAGCTCCTAGCATTCTTTCAGTTAGAATTCCTAAGTGTGTACTCCAATGGTCCAGAAAATGTGGGAAAATCAGATCATAGGGTGTATGCATACTTTATAGTAGTGTGCTGCAGTTGCAGCCTATGTGATTGGCTCATTATGCTGCATTCCACCTGATAGGTATATCATTGGGGTTTGAATGGGCCAGTGTCTGTTGAACAGGGCTTATCAGTCATTTCTACCTGATTGGCTTTCCCAGGTTATTTTTTTTTATTTATTTTTTCCTATTTCTTTCACTGCTAAGCAGTGCAGCACGCCATGCAAACCTGCAGTGCTAGTGTAAACAATGCTCAGCAGTTTTGATGCTCCCTCAACCACGGGCACGCTCTGCTTTTCTTAAACTAGCTAAAATGCGCTCAGCAGCATCAGACACACCCTTCTACTTAGCTGTCCTTAGCTGACCACAAAGAGAAGTCTATGAGCCCCAATCTGCTTTAACATACTGTGGCACACCCCTTTTTGATGTCAACTACCTGTTCTACCACTACCTACATGTTTCTAGCCCTACCACGCATTGTATGTGTGGACACTGTAGCCCTTTTTGCTATTCAGTAACCCCAGCTCATTTACATACAGTTACTTGTGTATACCCTGGATACTTCACTACTCCAGGGCCTGCCTCCATAGCAATCACTGACACCTACCATTGTAATACTCTGCATCCTGGGCACTATAATGTAATATATTTGCAAATGTCTACTTTACACTTTTTTTACACTTTTTAATTTTTTTTCCATAAAATTATGTTTGTGTGTCGCTATGCACTGTGCAAATGCAATATATGTATTAAAAACAATTATTGATTTTTAAATGATTTGCATTGCTTTCTATACACATTTGGACATAGTTTTGGCCATTTGCATGCCTGTGGTACCATATCCATCCTTTTTTTAGGCTTTTACAGCCTCTGTTTAAAAATTAAAGTCCGGTACATGGTTTCTATCCGTGCACATTTCTTACACCAACACAGCACGTACACGAGTGCCTTTCTGCTTATTGGATCACAAATGAACCCCATTTGCATGGTTTTCACCAGCTTATGATATGATTTGAATTCTGTGGACATTTCCGTGTCTGCAAGCTCATGCATGCCCCTCCACCCTGTTTACTGGATCTCTCAGTGGCCATGTTCAGGCCATAACACTATGTCTATACGGAGGATCGCTCTGTGTAGGCTTTATTGAATTCCACCCTATGTGTTGTCAGTCTTATTGTGACTGTAAATGCCACTAACACTGTTGTTCAAGACATCTGCTGAGTACATGTATAGATGTTCATTCCTCTTATAAAAACTTTTGATAATTTGTCACATAAAAATGCTTTTATTCAGAGTAATGATGACATGTGATTACATTTTCCATAATTAGATTACATTATTCCCTGGCATAAGGGATTGAGAGAACGTTTTGTATGTTGTTGCTTTATTACAGCAATTATGGGCACACATATCCCTTAAAACAATTATAAGATGTAATGTCTTGACATACTGACATATCTCACAATAGTAGTGACGCTTCTACCATGGGCATTCTTCCTGTAAAATTCCATGTATTTAATAATGTCAAATGCTCATATAATCAACATCCAGAGTCAATGCCTGTTAGCATTATTGGGCTTCATATTATAGTGCATAAATGGCATCCATCACAGTTATAATGTGTCTATTTACAGTGGGAGAACTGTTCACCATCCCTTTTATCTTACAAATATTGTTTAAGACACATAAATCTGATTTAATAAGATAGTATAGGTGGAGTGCCATGGTTGTGTTAGGTCTTCCACTGTGATGCTTGTGTTTCAGCCACATACCATTATTCCATAGAGTCACACAGCTTGCTGTTCAATTCCTCAAAGGGTGACATTATATGAATGTACTGATGTTACATAAACACCATTCTATCTTGTTATTCTTATATGTTGGACAATGATTTATCATCACAGGTTGTGATTACATGGCAGTGAAATTATTTGGGTCATGTTGTGCTGTCAGTACTACTGTGGCATATGCATCGAATGCTGGCATGTATATCATACCTACACAGAGAGACTGTGGTTACGTTCTGGAACACTGAGTGTATCACACGATGGAAACAGCTTCCTTGTCAAAGAAGCATTGATATTGTACTGTTCACTGTTGTGTGGACATTAACATGTGTCGTTGCCTTCCAACATTCTGACTAAATCTGATTGTTCATACTATATTTGTGACTCTTTTGGTAATGCACATATACATTCAGTTATTTGTGACATCCTGCATTGGTATTTGGTGAAGTATATGCAGTCAAAACAGAGATTGGAGAGTGCTTAGTATAATAGGCAGGCATGTGAATTTCGTAATATCCAGCTGTCAGACAATTGTGTTAGATGTCAGTGGCTTATGCACACACAATAGTTATGACACAGTCATTGGGCCACATTTTTAGCCCTTGTCCTACAAGGTAGGGCTTCCATACCTCTTATGGTAAGAAAGTGCCATAAGCCCTTCAAGGGTATACTTCATGACATAACTGATATGTGTAGTTCTGTGGTATCCATAATTGTTAAATGTCTCTTTGATATATGTCCTGGTATGTGTTCAGAAGGGACATGATGTGAATGTTTATTATGTCATTCTTTGCTCATAGGAATTACCTAATCTTAAAAGAAGTATACTCTGTACTGAATGTCTTAATCTAGACATTTCTTTATTACTGCGATTGTTTTTGTCACACTGTATAGCTTAATGGCAGGTCAGGGCTTCCATAAATATTTCTTACTGTATGGCATGCAGCCACACCATCAGAAACTGTGATTAGTCCTGTGTTACAGCACTTTCTTGTGGTCAGTGCTGTTGAATTGATGTTATGCTACTGTTCCCTGTGATTTCCTGTGAACATGCCCAGTATAACAACATCTGAGATGTTTACAAATTAACAGTGTAAAACTTAAAATTATGAACTGTCATCTGATCTGTGTGGTGTTTGATTATATTACAATTTAGTATTTACATGAGAACACAATACTTGGTTGTCTATTATATGTCTATTATATGTTTGTAGGTGATAAAAAGGTGCTATGAAACCTTATACTGATTTTTTTCTTAATCATGTAAGACGTATTACTTATATCTATTGTAAGAGTATTTTAAGAATGTTGAATTTGTTTGCATTTATAATGCATTGTTAAATGTTAATTATATTTTACGTGGAGCTTTACTCCCCCAGCCACCTCTGAAAAAGGGCTACTTAGTTCAGTTGGACATACCCAGTCAACAAATATAAAATAAATAAATAAATTAAACCCCTTTCCTATGGATGCCACTTACTTTTCTTTGAAAACATATTCAGTTCTGCTGCACAAGACAGTGCAGCTGTAAGCTCCATTTGTCATTGTGTATACATGCTGAGGTGGAGAATACAGCTGTGGTGTCAGCTTGCATACATAAATTCCCTGTATATACATCTCATATGTAATAACTGCAGTCTATACATTCATCTCTTAATGTATCTACTGTCATACCTCTCAACCTCTTAGAGCAAGAAATCTGGACAAAGCCATAAATAAAAGTGAGACAAAGGCCCAAAAATAAGGACATTTTTTAAATATTGCTGTTACAAACTTAGAAAGTTGATAAGAGAATAACAGGTTTTGCATTATCATGAATTTTCTGAAGGATATGAAGTCTGCAACTCAAATGTCGGTCATTAGTTGGTAACTGCAATATGTAATGATTTACCACTAATTTGCCAGAAAAACAGAAGTATATGAAAAACAGATTAAAAATAGGAGGCCAAAATCTGGACATTTTGCAAAAATCTGCACAGTTGAGAGGTATGTCTACTGTCAATGATAATTGTTAGCTCAGCTCATCATTTTATTAACATTTTTATCACATTTCAACTCTCCTTTGTTCCACTGCAGCTTCATAATCCTATAACATATTTTTCTAGTGTGCCCATTTCATATTTATGTGCATAAAATGCTATTGTAATTGACATTTTATTTTTACTACACCAATATGGCATGATTTATGTTAGGAATGTTTCTTTGACATTTCAGTACATTTGCATGCAGTATATGACTACACTTTAATCATTTCCCTTTCCGTATCAATTGTTATGCACTACAAACAATTATTCTTTGTATGCAAATCCCCCATTTCTCTTCTCCTCCTTCAGAAGTCTTTTGTTGTATTTGCCCTTAATATTTCTGGGTTACGCCTCCTGCTCTCATTTTAGCTTTGCCTCTAAGAAAGCTGTTTTGTTTACATTCTGTGGTCATGTGTGCAAGCATCTTTCCATGGCTGTGAACACTATTGCTGGCAATGAAAAGGGGTCTATATTATATTATCGAAAAGTCAGTTCAGTGAACAGCACTTACACCGAAAATGCTGTTCGTTGAATTTGCTCTTGTGGGGGGGGGGCTGGACCTCCTACACCCCCCGTTAATTATGTATACCAACTCTGAGATCTCACTACAGCGAGGAAAGGGCAAATTTTCCAATCTTCACTGTACCACATCTCACTATCAACAGTTCGATGAACGGCATTTTCGCCACACTCTGAATTGACATTTCGATTATATAATATAGACCCAATGAAAAGGTGCAAATATGTAAGCCCAATGTGTAGCATGCATTTTTGATCAGCATTGCTTCTCATTGCGTTAACATGCTTACATCATGTAGGCTTAGAGCGGCACCTACATGATTGCTAATGAACCACATAGGTTATTTATTTTGGTGGTATTTTATTTTACTTCTTATCTGTAACAAATCAAAGGTGTTTGATCTGTTATAGTATTTTACTGTTATGTAGTAAATAATGCAGGTATGTTTTCTTAAACCATGTTCTGTAGTGTAATTTATAACAGGGAGAGCTGCTAACATTATAGCAAGCAAGTCATTTGTTATGTTTTACTCTGCATAGAGTCTGTGGAGTTGCAGAGAACTGGAAATGCAGCCTGTAGTTCTTTTTTATTTTGTATTTGCAAAATAGATCTTATCTACAGTTCATTGTCATACCTCTCAACTCAGCTTTTTCTAACACAATAAATGTGGGAAAAGGCAAAAATAATGGTGGGACAAAGGCCCAAAAATAGGGACAGATTTTAAACATTGCTCTTTTAAACTTTGCCAGTTGTTAGAATAACAGGATTGTACTAGTAAGCATTTTCTGAAGGATACGATATCTGAAACTCAGTTGTACACTGTTATTTAGTGAACTCAGTCCTCTGATTTGCCAGAAAACTATCCATTTTATGAGAAACAGACCAAACATATGTGACAAAATTCTGGACCTTCTCTGAAAATCTGGACAGTTAAGAGGTACCATTGTAGTAAAAGAGTACCAGAGCTAGAAAATGCAGCCATCTGAAAAATGGTAAAGCTGATGATGTTTCTTTTATACAGCAAGGCGGTCTTGCAGAAATGATGCAAATGCATCATAGTCATGTGAGCCAATGAGTGGGCTCAGAAGAGAATGTCTGCAGTACAAAGAGACAGGCTTAGATCAAGAACAGTCACCATATTTAGAGTAAATACTTTCAATAACCTTCAAGTGAAGTCCAGCCATAATTCATACAGCACTGCAAAATTATTATTGTAGACAAAAAATAATTAGGAAAATATATGAAATAATGTGTCTAAACAGCACTGAGTTTCAGCTATGTCTCACAAAGTGTCATACTTCATTGCATTGAAACAGAGTAGACAAACTTAAAAAAATAATCTATACTACTAATTGTAAAAAGTCATTAGACCTTAGTGGATATGACAGTCCAAAGCACTAAATGATTACATAGTAGAATATGTAATAATCTCTTCTTCTATCAAGCTAAAATTATAACCTGACAAATGTTGATAGAAAGTAAAAATATGCTACCTTTTCTTAAAGTATACATCATTATGGTATGCATAATGACTCTCGGTGAGAGAAAATGTTAAATATCACCATTAGGTGTTTTGCTTTTCAGAAAAATGTCTTAGAAGTCAAAAGGAACACAAGGCAGTCTGAAGAAAGCACAAGTGAATGGGTATTATTGACAGTAGCAGTAAAATATTAGCAGCCTACAATTAGGTGATGCATATCCCTGAAGTTAAATTTTGTGTGTGTGTGTGTGTGTGTGTGTGTGTGTGTGTGTGTGTGTGTGTGTGTGTGTGTGTGTGTGTGAGTGTGTGTGCATGCAGCAATGCCTACGATAAGGAGTAAGGAAATTACCTAAGAAATCTAGTCTCGAGAAACTCCCTTTAAACATGGCCATGCAATGCACGTTGCTTGATTTTAGTGCTGAAGCTTGACCACAACACACTGAACAATGAATGAGAGAAGGCATACTTGAGTGTTTGAGCATAGAAACATAAAAGTTCAGAACTAAAAATGGTGAATCAAATCATAATAAAATTATCTTGCTGTAACACAAGATTAAAGTAGGGAAGGAAGCCTTCATGTACACCTGCCCCCCTTTATTAAGTATTCTTATCCTGGACTTGCAATGCCTCAGCACAATCAACTCAAGAACATGTTTGCTTTCACCCCAAGATGGTATGACTTCAAGGAGAGAATAATTAAGCAGGGGAACATCTAGAAAGTGCTGTTCTTGAATTGTTATGTTTATTGTCAAGGTTTTCAACACTGATGTTTTCAATCCTCTCAGTGTTGAGTTTTCTTTTTTGTGCTGCTGTCTTCTTGAACTTTTAACTTTTTGTTTTGTATTATTTATGATTCAGATTTTGCTCTTCAAACTTTTTTGTAACTGAACATCCAATGAAAGCATTTTTAATTACAGTTATGTTTCTTCATCTTTCTCCATGCAATAGTAAATTCTCCTTTCTTTAATAAAATTAGTGGAACAGAAATGGAATTTGTTGGGCAGATGTATCTGCCTGCATATGACTCTACTACATGCTTTAGGCATAAGGTTAATTTAAATCACTTAGTGCAGGTAGGGAATGAGGGAGGCTTGATTCTTATAAAGCATTAGGTCTTTGGGAGGAGTAGGTAAAGGAGGTGAGATAGCCTGGGGGTGCACAGGAAGAGACCAGACCTCTGTGATGCAAGTGCTTAGTGTACCCCCAACCTCTCACATTCTTGTTTTATTTGTTTTTGTGGTGTGTGACATTAGATGGTCTGGTTCTGCAAAGGGAAAGCCTGTTTCCAATTGACAGCCCATTTTTTCTTGATTTGTTTTGAGGTGGGAGTTAGAGTTCCTGCTCTACTTTTTATTTGAAGGTGAGTGAGCAGTTATAATAAAGTTGCCTGTAGCCTATATCACATATCTTGTTATTGTTTTCAAGTTAGCTTGACATATTCCTGTTCTCCTTATTTTAATAGCTCTGTTGATATTTATCCATTTTATTATGTGATGACAGATTATATTTGGGTTTAATTAAGGCTGGTGGCACTGTCCTTATTGGTGTAGTTATTTGTGTCTAGAACAACGGGATGTGGACAAGAGCTTTTTAGCTTTGTATTTCTGGAAAGGGTAACCTACTGGTAGAGGAAAATTAAACTCTGGAGCTCCAATTGTCCTATGTTCAACCCACTGATGACTGTAGTTATTCCACAGTAAACCACTGTCAGCAAGTTGTTCTTCAAGTGATGCCCTTTGGGGGGAATTACCCTTTTCCTTTAGTTGTTGTGACTGTGGAGTTGTTATACATATGTTTAGGGGTGTGGGGTCAGGGGTGCAAGTGGTGCTTGCCCACATGTAAAATCACTTTAACTCAGTATAGTTGAGTGATGCTGCTAGATATTTCTGCAGTTGCATCTTACTGATACTTCTGTGCATCAAATATTGCTTGTTCATATTACATTGATTATTGCAAAACCATGCTACATCCAAGATATTTAAAGATTTCAACTTAAAGCCTACACAATGGCAAATGAAACTACATTGATATTTGACCTATGTCTAGAGCAGGTAAAGGGATAGTAATTGCTGTTCATATAATATTCATTTATATGAACTAACTTACAATTGAAAACTCAAGTCTTCAAGACTGCCCCATCCAAAGATAACCAAATCAGGGCAGCTTGCAGTCTATTTCCTAAAAGCTGCCCACTTTGACAGATTGATATTCTCCTGATCAACATACTGGATGGCAAAACTAATGGAAAATTGTTAATTCAATCCTCATGACTACCACATCCAAGGATAGCTAAATTAGGACCATTTGCAGTCCATATCCTGAAGGCTGTCCAGTCTGGCAGATTGCTATTCTCCTGATCAAAACACTTGAGGGGAAAACTAACTCAGAATTTAAAATCCAAGTCCTCATGACTGCCCCCATCCAAGGATAGCTAAATCAGGACTGTTTGCAGTCCGTGTCCTGAAATCTGACCACCCTGATAGATCACGATTCTACTGCTCTATTCAGTGTACTGAAAAACCAATTCAGAACTGAAAACTGAATTCCCCACAGCTGCCTCATCCAAGGATAGCTAAATCAGGACAGTTCATAGTCTATGCATGTTCTCTTCATAGTCAGGTGATATACTGGCTCCTTTTTAGAATAGGTATAACACTGTTGCTGATATACAGTTCACAGGTTATTCCAAACTTTGCATTTCAAATGATGGCATACATAAACTGCTTGGACACAGCCTATTAAATTGATACAATTGTTATAATTGTAATTACTTATATCTCATTATCAGTTAAATAATTAGAAGTACATTTCAGCTAAACATTATGGCTAAGTTTACCTTAAAACACTCATCACCTAATAGCAAATTAATTTGAAACAGGAATAGCTATTCAATCCATTTATAGTATATAATATGGATAGTACCATTTTAGACAGATTTATCTTATTTAACTGTACTTTAAAGGTCTGTCCCTTCCACGGCAGTATTTGCTGCAAATATCATCCTATACTTTAATCCTATAAATGGAACTCCTCTCAACAAGTACCTTAAGAGTACTTGGGCTGAGCTTATAATAGCAAGTACTGAAGAGTAATTACTTTGCTGATAGGTTTATTTACAGTACTTACTTTTTTGGACCTGATGCATTCTGCCTCATTCCCTCACACTTTGCTCAGGATCACTCCATTACCATACCCTACTCCCAGTCCCCACCCACCCTTCTATACCTGAATTTAGATTTTAGAAACTATTCCCACTATACTTCATCTACCATTCCTATAACAATTTTCATCGCCCTGTTATTCAACCATACCCATTAACCTCACACTTAGCCTCATGCTATATTAACTATTACTTATAATCCTGTCTTAGTCTTCAGCAACTTCCCTGTTTTTAATAAGTTTTCACAGTCTCCACTCCCCTAAATTTTTACAAACTCGGTCATAACTGTGATGATGTGAGGTATTGCCAGCTATGCCAGGAGAAGTAGAGCAGTGGATGTGTAACATATGCCAGC
Organism: Protopterus annectens; assembly: GCF_019279795.1. Taxonomy (NCBI): domain Eukaryota; kingdom Metazoa; phylum Chordata; order Ceratodontiformes; family Protopteridae; genus Protopterus; species Protopterus annectens. The sequence continues at coordinate 1,687,102,193 of NC_056733.1, forward strand.
ACAGCTGGCTGGAATTTTTTTTTATCAAACTGATTTGTAGAGATGTTTGTATTGAAACATTAATTTATAAAGTGGTTTGTGTTAAAAATATACCAGCAGTGGGTACTGACTGTATTGCAACTGAATTAAATATATATGTTAACAGAGGATACTGAAAGAGAAGGGGTTAATCACAGTCCAGTTGCAGCTAACTTTGAAAAATGTTTTGAAATTAAATTACTGGGCCTAGACCAGAAATATGTTATCTCACAGTTTTGAATGAAGCCAGAGATGCAATGTCTGTAGGAAGTATGGTTTGTTAGTCTCTGTAGGAAGAGCAGAAGTGTTGAAATTGTTTTACAGTTTCCAGATGCTGAAATAAACTTTAGCAAACCTCAAGATATGTATTGTAACACATATGTGCTAAATCCTGGCAGCTTCTAGTGATAGGGTTAGTGTGGAAAACAAAAGTCAGATGACTGATGTATGTGATATTATTCTGTAATCTAGGACAAAAACTATGTCTTAATACTAGGTGAGACTGAAGTTTGAGAGGAGTCTGTTTTTGTAACCTGACAAGGAGGGACCTCTCACCTACTTCATCTTGCCTTGCTCTAGAATGTGAAACAAGGAATAGTAATTCTTTAGATCAGTCGGGAAAATATAGTGAGATTAGTTGAACACTGTTTTTTTTGTATCTGTGTGAATATATTCATCTGTGTTATTTTAATATTTCCTCTAACTGAAACTGTGGCATTTATTGCAAATATATATTTAGTATTTCATGTCCTTTTAACGTTTATTACTAAATATATTTAAACTTTTCATTTTGGCTTGTCCGTTAGAGAATATGTTAAACTTTGACAGGATGCATATATATTTGGTGACACTGTGGCACTCCTGAAAGCCTTATCACATTGGCCAAACACTATCATTTGCATTAATATTAATTTCACTCAGTATAATTGGGTACACTTGTAATAACCTTAGAGTAGCTGACTTTGGAATGTCTGGTGGAAGTAATTACCTTTTAGTCTGTGCAGAAGGGGGCATAGCTAGTAAATCTTTACCTTTTACAGGTGTGTGTGTGTGTGTGTGTGTGTGTGTGTGTGTGTGTGTGTGTGTGTGTGTGTGTGTGTGTGTGTGTGTGCAAATCAAATCTCCAAGAGTGGGACTATCAGCTGCTTGGAGCAGGGTCATGAAGCACTGGTCTCAAAGAGAGGGTGCTAGAGAACTAAGCTTGGGCAATAAGCTGAGGACTCAACTCTATAGCTGTGCCAGTTAGGAGTCTCATTTGGGCCCTGTAGAGAGAGAGAGAGAGAGAGAGAGAGAGAGACAGAGAGAGAGAGAAATCCATACCCTGGACTGACTGTGTTCCCCGTGTGCTAAGTGAAACTGTACTGGATGCTAAGAGCTGCATATGGAAATACTGGGTGTATCCATTGTTGTTCCAAGTCAATGTCCCTCTTCAGTGTCAGTGGTGAGGATTCAGGCTCCTTGATTACAGGTTCAGAGTGGGGATATCACAATAACATCCACTTAAAGTATCCCATATAGTATAATTATTTCACATCTAAACAAGTTGCTTCTTTCCTTCCTCAACCTATCCCTCCTTTTTCTCACAAATGTAACTTCCTTTATCTCCATTTTGCCTTCTTTATGGATGAATTCCATCACTCATTCTACTATCTACCTGAACCCACCAATAAGTTACTTAAAAATATCGCCTAGCTTATTTAAGTCCACTGTTTCTCCCAAAATTTGAAATACTCCAGACTAATTCCACTACTATTTCAAAAATTTCTAATCTAACTTAATAAGAAATGAAATGACATTTAGTTCAAACTGTTTTACATTCACAAATATTTCCCAATATGGTGACATCCACCCAAACCAGGGCATACTTCCCTATAAAATCTTTAACCCTCTCCAAAAACCTTAATTTAGTAACACTAAATTTCTGGAGTATTCATAAAAAATCATTAACATTTTTGGAGTATTCATAACAAAATCATCAACTTTCATGGCTGGATATCTCACACTTCCCCTGATATTATATTGTCTACCAAGACTCGGCTCAAGCCAAACAGAAAATATTCTTAATTTATCTCCCCTCCTACAATATCATTAAACATTAAAACAAATTAATCAAGAAGCCTTTGTCGCTTTCATGACCTGGCTCAGTAACAACTGTTACTTAACGTCCATAAAACTAAGCTCCTCCTTTTCACCCCTAAAACACTTCTTCAAAATAAAAGCCAATTCACAATACTCCCACAAAATAACACAATAATTGAAGTAGTTCCCCATACCAAACTACAAGGAGTAATAATATTTGAAAACCCTGATGTTCATATCAAAAATAGCATCAAAATTACAAGTCAGAAATTTGGAATTCTCTACAGGCATGGAAAATTCCTAAACACATCCACCAAATACACCCTTGCTATCACCTATCTGCCACAATACTCACTAACTTACAAAGTACATTAAAAACAAAGCTTGAAGTGTTACAACAAAATAAACAAATTTGTTAAAAATACAAAACACTCATCACTGTATAGTTCTGTACCCTCTCAAATGGCTGGAACTTCCTCAATATCTTACCTACCTTCAACTTATAACTGCTCACAAAATTATCAACAAACCCACTGCCTGTCCTATCCTCAAATCATATTTCATAATTATTTATCTAAAGAATCCCTTAGATTAGAGAATAAACAACTTCTACTGAGCATAGACTCTCCAGGTCTACTCGTCCCAGACAATACTAGAATACCAAAGCCAAAGTCTGGAACTATCTGCCTTTAACAATTAGAGTTAACCAAAATCTTCCTTCCTTTAAACTTCCTCAAAAAGAATTCCTGTCAAAACATGAATCTGTTCCTGTTTTAATTGTGGCCTGATATTACTGATCACTACATTATTTATTCTTCATCCTTCGATTTTCTCCCCGTAATGCTAATCCTTGCTATTTATTCTACTCCGTCTTTTCCCACTACTATTCTTTTCTTCTATCTTGAGTTCCTTATATCATTTACTTCCTTTCTAAGTAACTCTTACTGTTTTTCTTTCCATATATAGCTAGTCTTTGTGAACATTTTGCTATAAAGTGGTGATCTAGCTCTTCAATCCAAATGTCTATTCTTGTACATTTTATATATTGTACATCATTAAGTCTCTGATTAGGTATGTATGCCATAATATTACACATATATATACTTTGATTATTTTAATGTAAGTACTATGGCATTGTTTGTATCTAAACCATTTCTAGACTGTAGTCCATTCATGTTATACTATTTGTAACAATATTGAAACAGTGTTCTTCGCATGTTTTACAATAGAATTGTAGTAGTATTGGAGCATTTCTCCCCAGGTCTCCACTGAAAATGGGTACAATTTGGCCCAGCTAGACTTTCCAGTAAACAAATGTCAATAAATAAATAACTGCAAAAATATATAAATAGTGTCATAAATTTCACTTTTTTAAATGTCTCAGAAACCAAGTAGTACAAGCAGAACCACTTAGCCTCTTATGAAATCCATCAGCTGGATAAACAAAATGCTGTTGACAGTATGTGTGCATCTTGAGTAGTTGCTGATATATTGTCAGTTGTTTACAAAATATTGCATACTTAATAGTTATTGTGTTTACTGTGACTTATAAAATAAAGTTTAAGACCTGAAACTTAAATAATGCTACCACTATAAAAAGTGTTCTGAAGAGTTTGCCATTTACTATTCTTTAGTCACCCATATGGTTCTAGAGATATGAGCATTTGCTCTGAATGTGAAGACATACTTTGCAGCTATCAAAAGCTTAGGCTCTGCCCATTGAAAGATATAGTAGAAACTTCCAGAGCTCAATTGGAGGAATGAGTTAACTCATTAGCACCTGTGTGATGTGGAAGGTTAAACCTCATGCAGTCTGTACACATCGTATATTCCAGGGTATTTGCTGAAAATAAACTTAAAAAGCACAAGATAAACAAATGTAAATATTTTGGGAATAATAAAAGTTATAAAAAATGTACAAATATCAATGCTATCAGTATGAATTATTCTTTAGAGTATAATAGTCTGTGCTTTCATAGTCTTTTCCATAAATAGTATATTATATTATAATGCACATAAACCCCAAACTATGTTTTGTAAACTTTCACAAACAAATTTTCATATCTTGAAAACTGTACAACCCTGACATATATTGTTACAAAAATGTTGTTAATCAAACAAAAGCTTTCCAGTAACAACAAAAAATTCCTGTATAAGTATATATTTATTGAGGTATTTACAGAAATATGAAAATGTGCTTTTTAGTTAGCAAAACAAATAATACAGAATATCTCTCAAGATGTGCAACTTATAGTGTAAATATCAAAGACAGTTTTCTTGAAAAGCATCTGAGGTTTTATTAAATGTCATGCAACAATTTGTAAATCATTGATTTTTTGAAGTATTAAGTATATATAGAAATAGTACTTACTTTTATATTTACTAGGATACAGCTAGCAATATTTCCAGTATAGTGTGATAAAAACCAGCCCTGACAGTGAACTGTCCTGTCTCCCACATAGGTATTTCACACCATATACCTCAATAATATATAGTGCTCTCATTAAAAAAAATATGATCATAAATTTGAAAATATGAATAATAGGTGGCAAGCAAAGATTCATTTCTTCACTGCGGGACTTCCTAGACTAAAAATCTCAGTGTCATTTTGTTTATGAGTCCTTACTTTTTCTAATACTTCCTATTATTAGCTGGAATGTGACTAAGTTAAAGAAGCCAGACCCCAAAAACTTTTTGGATAGCACAAGGCAATATGGTTGTATACTGGAAGTATACAAAAAAAGGCATTTGAGTGAGTTAAAATGTGTTTTTCTGCATTTTTTTCAGAGAATGCACTTTGGGAATTCTGATCCTCTATGCATTCACTTTTGTCCACTCATAGTGAAAGCCTCTGGGAAGGTTTGATAACTCTTATTTCTTTTCTTTGTAGAAGAATACATTACCATTTATAATTCATTTCATCAAATGTTCTCATTTAATGACCATTGCTGTTTAGGCATTAAACAAAGAATTTATCAAAAGCTTGGCATTTATTTGATAACATGGATAAGAATCAGTGACTGATATAATTTCATTCAATGGTAATCGATGTCTAATAATTTATTCGTTCTCATGTTTTACATTTTTGGACAAATCTATTTTTCTTCATGATTTCTAGAACTGTGAAGGAATTGTATGCCTTCAAGACATATGCATAATTTAATATGATTGTAATGACACTTGCGTATAAAATATAAGAATGAATATACTGTGAGCTAAAATGTAGTTCATGCCCAAAAGCACATATTTTGTAAGTTTAATATTGTTTAGACTATAAACATATGAATAAGGTTAAGTTGTAATAAATTAGATTGATTATTATCTAACCTTTGTTTGCACTTGGTTGTTGTGATGGCATTATTTAAACTGCCAAAGATTTCTATTTTCTTGGTTTTCTGTATTCCTGGGCAAATTCTGAAAATGATGGAAATGGATCCACATCGTACCCTGGTTAACAAACAACAATAAAATGAAAATAAGTTAGAATTTAATACATATAAACTAACCATCTTAAAAAAAATGTAACTTTATTTTCTGATGTTGGACTGTAATGGTGAATGTGCAAAGCCTAACTGTTATCTACATACATTATTAAGAAAATATAACAATGTGAAATAGTCTTGTGAATAACCTGCATCACATCACATCACATATGGCATTGCATTATATCTATTCTATCTTACAATTAAACAAAAATACGGACTGCATCTGCATATAATTCTGCTACAGTATTGTTCAGTTGGAGCTAGCTCTATTTTTAGTACTGGATTGCAACTGTAATTATACAGAGCTTGACTTTGTCTACCTACATTAACAAGAAAAGATAAAAATGTAAAATAGTCTGATGTTCTGTTTGTACCGCATTAGGTTTTGTATAATTTTTTATTTTGTTCTACCTTGCAATTAAAAAAAATCTATGGAAAGGATCTCCATGTAGTGTTCATTTGTACTGTGCTCTTAATTTCAGGTCATAAAATGTAAATGGGTGAACTTATTTTGTGATGACTGCTTACTCTGTCCATCTAAAATTATACAATTATTTCTTAAAGTATATTGGACTGGGATTAAAAATAATTAAGTATTGAATGTTATGCATGGATATCATGGGATGCATAATGGTCAAAGAAATTAAGGCAGAAGTTAGAGTGAATAAAGGTACATTGATGAAACACTGTAGCAAGCCAAAGTACATTTTATTATTGCTTGAACTATTTTGTTATCAAACCATTTTGCTAGCTAAAGTAAATCAGTGATATGCATGCAACCTGCGACTGATAATTAAGACAGCTGTAGTCTATACCAGCATCAGTACTTTCTATCTACACCAGGAGTCTGCAGAGAAATGAGAAGTGTCAATTACAAACTCACTTTCTGTGACTCTTTACAGATGGAATAACTAATGAGAAAGTGTCCCCATGGAACATATCCTAACCCGTTCCCTCTGCCATAACATTGTACATCTCTGAAAAGTAAAAAAGTAAGTAGTTTAAGTTCTTTTAGCTTCCTCTCACTTATGTCCTAGTTTTCTTTTTATTAATAAACCCCCAGCATTGACTGATAGTGTGGTAATCAAGCTGATCAATACGTGACACATTGAACAATGTCTGGTCTGGAATTGGTCGCAAATTAAGCTGCTTACAGAAACTTCCTCACTGAAAAATAAGCACAATATGAATTTTTTACATCTTGAAGATTAATGGCTTGCCAGAAGACCTTTAAGCACCATTCCTTCTCTACACTGCTGACAGAAACAAGCAGAGAGAAAAGTTTTTGTCCTCATTCTTTTTGGGCTTCTGTATTATATCATGAAAGTTAGAATTTATTTGTATGATACTGACTGTGAAAATGTATACTGAACATAAAAAGAAGGAATATATACTCATACACAGATATGCACAAACAGACATGCATATATACACACACACACACACACACACACACACACACACACACACAAACACACACATACACACACACACAGAGTTTTAACGAATTATGTATTTGATTTATTCCCATGTATCTACACACATATGGCCATGCTCACACACACACACGTACAAAAGCACATATGCAAACACATGCATTTAGGCATGTGCATATAATGTATATTCTGGATGTGCAACTGATTAAGCTAAGAAAAATCTGGCACAGTATCTAACTTGTGTTTTCATCAATCAGGCAATGCATATAGCCTTTGTTGGCATATTCATACATCTGTGTAAGTATATAGTTCAGTTTTGAGCACTACACATGAATGTGCCTATGCGATGTATGTGAGTTTAAGTTCGTGATTACATATACACAGAGTCATATGACATGGTGAAAGCAAATGTAATATTTACAGAGTACACTGGCTGCTGAGAAGGAAAACCTAGAAGATCATTTGCTGGCTCACATACATTTGCATTTTATTCTGTATTATTATTTATTTAGTTAGTTATTTAGTTATGTACTTACTTATTTTTTTTATTTTTTTTGAGAAAAGAGTTTAGAGCTTGATTGACATCCACTGTACATACCAGACACAGAGTAGATAGAATATCTTCATTTGGACTGAAATCCCCATGATTTATAGGTATAATTGCATGCTTGTCTTTATGACGACAGTGAAAGGCAGGGATCTGTGTATGCTACCATAGTTTCAGTATATCTTGCAGCTGAATCTATCTTGCAGTGATTGCTATTTATATACCATGGTACACTACTAAATCAGTGCAGGCATCTTAAGGGAGAATTCACAGACTTGTACATTACACCTTACATACTTTAGTAGCATGAATGCACTTTGGATATTTATATGCAAAAGCAGCCTGCATGGCCCAGAGTATGCCATGCCATAAGCACTGGCACACAGGCTAAAAAGGAAAGGGCAAAGAGTTTGGCAACATCTGGTGGCCTACATGTCAAGAATTTCTGGAGTAGATACAAGGAGCATGCTAGATAAAGATGTTGCAACTTCACAGCAGGGGTGTAACCAGGATTTTTTGAATAGTTTGTCAAACTCCAGAACATACCATCCTTCCAATCACAGCCCATCTCCCATGCATAGACAATGCAATCTTATGGACAGTATACAGTTTTAATACTGTAAAAGAAACAAGACTTTTAAAATGAAAACTTTAAGCTAAAATCCAATTAACAAAGTTAGTTTTCTGAAAAAAAAGGCATTTAAAATATTTAGCAAAATCCTCATAAGTGTTTGAGTTTTTTAAGAAAAAATTAAAATTATAGCACATCATTGTATCCAATATAAATGAAATATTGTTAAGACGCACACACTATGGTATATATGATTATACTCATTCAGGACAGTCTCTATACCCTGCAATACTCAAGGTCATGGAAAATGTATGGGGAGGGTAATGTGGAGAGACAGTGCTTCTGTTTGGTGAAATGTGTGTATGTACAATCATGTATGCACACACACACACACACACACACACACACACACACACACACACACACACACACACACACACACACACACACACACACACACACTTACGTGCAATTATAATGCCTTGCTATATTTATATTGCAGTTCAGTGCTGTTATATGCAACTCCAGGGAGAAGGCTGTACAGTTCATGTACTAAGTTGAGATGACTTGTCTACTATACAAAATGATGTTATACAAGCCAAGGAATATTTTATTTGCATGCAGTTTATAACCTGCTTCAGCATACCATACATAGGTTCATAGGTGTTTACTAGTCTGATGTCCACAAGGGCCTTTTTAAGTCTAGCCATGCATCCCAAATCTCTGACAAGTTCTGATACCCTTGATAAGTTTAAGCCCTGGCCTGGGAGATGAACCATTTATAGGTTACGTCTGGCCATTAGAGACAAAGGTGTAAAACCAGGGATGAATTTCCAGTTTCCCATCCAATTGTCCAAGTTGCACTTGAATTGGGTTAGAGAGGAACTCTGCTTCACGTGAATGGGGAGCCTCTTCTTTAGATGGGGTTGTCTCTGAGATAAATACCTATCTCTCAAGCAGGTTCTATTTATATCACAGGCAATGTTTAAGTCTTCAGAACAGGTAATTCTGGTGCTGTTTCTTTTGTGGATATGCAGGAGGTCCATTAGAGTAGGGTGTGACAATGCCCTATGTGCCAGGCTCAAATGCCTGTAGGAGACAGAATATAGAGATAGGGCCTTGAGGCAGTCTGCATTGGACATGGCATAGGACATATTACTTATGCCCTGTATTCTTTTAGTGAGAAACCTCAGTGGACGTTCCAGTTGTTGGATATGCCTTGTTAGGTACATACCAAAGGAGGCATTGTGCTCAATGATAGGTCTGATGAATGTCGAATACAGTGGAAGAATGACTTCCTTGGACTTAGATGCCATACATTTGTTTATAAGTTGCACAACATAGAATTTTTTCCTCACCACTAAGGCTAGATTACTATGTGTGTCCCTAAGTCCTTGCCTGCTGGGTCAATTCTAAGGGGTGTGTTGTCAATATGATAGCTACCAGGGATGGATGATTCCCAAAGGATACTACTATGCATTTCTTGCATTTAATTTTAGTACATGGCTTTGATACCAGTTGTTTGTTTATGTCAGCCCCTCCTGTAGAACATCTGTGTCAGTGTGAGATTCAATGGCAGCTCCTAATTTGCTATCAACTGCAAACTTAATCAGCCAGAGACTACTGACATTGGCCTTGACCTCTAAGATGTAAATGCCAAAAAGGAGCGGTCCAGGAACTGATGCCTGAGGGACTTCCCCTGTGACTGGCCTCTGTGTAGAGTTGGACTTCACAATTCTAACTTCCTGGGTCCTGTCTGTCTGCCAGTTGGCTATCCACCAAGTGACATGTGGGTTTGTACCTAACCTATTGAGTTAGTCAACAATACCCGAGTGGGGTATTGTGTCAAATGCCTTGGCCAGTTCAGTGTAGGCAGTGTGAATGACTTTGTCCTCATCCATTGCTTTGGTGACCTTCTCAAAGAAGTCCACCAGGTTGAGTAGGCATGATCTGCTCTTGAAGAAAGCAAACTGGGTTTGGTTCAGTGTCTAGAGGTTTACTATATCTCTGTTGATCATATCCATTATAATTCTTCCAATGGCTTTACATATAAGACTAGTGAAACTTATGGGTCTGTAGTTTCCAGGGCTGTAGGTGGCCCACCTTTATGCAGAGGGATGATTATTGCCTTTCTCCATTTATGAGACATGAAGCCTGTTTGGAGGGTACAGTTAAATAGTAATTCCAGATGACCTGATAGGTCATGCTTCATGCTATTAAGAAGGCCTCCTGGGATATTGTCTGGCCCATTGATGCAGTGTTCTTGGTCTTAGAGACAGCATTAAGGACCTGTTCACTAGTAATAGTAGCTGAAGTTATATATGATGGTATTTCCTGAGGGAAGGTTAAGGGGGAGACAGGGGTAAAGTTGGAGCTGAATTTAGTAGCCCTGAGGTCTGCTATATCTTCTGTCTCAGTATAGGTGGCTCCTTTTACAATGAGCTCTGCACACAATTGTGCATTGCCTTTGAGGTTGTGAATATTGTTAAGAATGCTTTGTGGTTGTCCTTGGCCTGGGAGGCCAAACTTACGTCAAATATGGCTTCAGGAGATGTTATTTGTCCTCTGAATTGTTTGTTTAGTTTGATGAGAGTGCTTTTATCCTGATGGGTTCTGCACCTCCTAGTTTTTGCCATGATTTTCTTCCTCCTGTTATACAGGTTATTGATTTTGTGATTCCACCAGGGTGCCTTGCTTTTTCAGTTAGTTCTGTACTTCTTCCTGGTGGGTACAGCTGCCTGTATGCAGCTATTGACATGCTTGTACATGGTTTCTGTGAAGAGTTCTGCATAGGCAGAAGTGTTTTCTGGGTTTATGGGTGCTTGAAATTTTTCCAGGTTCTCACTTAATAGTAGGAGGTTAGCCTTAGAATAGTTCCTGAATATTCCAGATTTAGCTGGAGGTCCAGGTTTTATTTTTACTTCAAAGGAGACTATTTTGTGGTCTGACCTTACCAGGGAAGGCATTACAGTAGGGGGTGTGCAGCAGTCTCCCATATTAGTGAGGACCAGATCCAGTATGGTTGCACCCCTGGTTGGTGTATTCACTATCTGGTCCAGGGAGTTTGTGTTTACAAAATCGAGGAATCTCTGTTCATATACGTTTGGTGACTTATAGGATTCCCAGTTAATAGTTGGGTAATTAAAGTCACCAATCAATATGGTATTGGGTTGGATGGTTAGTATTTCTAATAAGTTTAAATACATGGAATGGGTTTCCTGGTCATAGAAGGGGACCCATAGCTTGCAAGGAAGTGTTATTGGAGTTTACCAAAGGTGATTTGAACATGGATCAGCTCAAGTGCATTGTCCTGTTTGACCAGCCTTGAAGTAAATTTATTTTTGATGTAAATAGAGACACCTCCACCCTTAGCCCCTGCCTGTGAAGTAACTGGCCTAAATGTGTGGAAGGCATTACAACCTTGCACTGTTGGTGTGCTCTCTGTGGTTTTAAACCATACCAATGACTACACATTCATCAGCATTCTCTAGAGTAAAGAGAGCTCCTAGGGAGTGGAGTTTTTTGTTTAGACTCCTAGCATTGAGCAGTAATACATTTAGATTTTCTTGGCTTTTATTTGCTCTGTCAGAAGTAGTTTCAATTTGGCATTGTCTAAAAAAAGGCTCTATGGGGAAAGACAATGTTTTAGCTAATATTCGAAAGCCTAGAGGGGAGAGGTGCAGACCATCCCTGGCAAAGCAGCGTGGTCTGTTGACCATCTCCTTCCATGCTGACAAATATTGTACCCCTTAGAATGACACCAGAAACTAAGTCAATTATTAAAGTCAATCATCTTTTGCTCCTATTGTGGCATCATCTTTGGAGGAGGTAAAATGTTACTCAATGCTAGGATCATACCAGCCTGAGACACATATTCCAAGAGCTCCTTGATGTCTCTCTTCATATAGTCTAGGGATTTACTTCTCAGGGCATTTACTCCCACATCAACTATGACTGAGTCATTTTGGTAATTGTGGTCCAATGACCTGAGTGCATGCGCAATGTGATGGATCCTATCCCCTGATAAGTAACTGACTGTAACTTTCTCCTTACTCAGGCTGGTGAGAGGTACATCAGTGTGTCTCATGATGGAGTCTCCAATGACTAGAATGTTGTATTGTGTGGTGACTTGCCTTATGGCTTGGAGGTAGAGGCTCCATGAGATGTATCTCTATGTGTTGATATGGGTGTTGTTGTGAAAGAACACATTTGGGGCTGCTGAGGGTATTTGTCATGTGTACTTTGTCTAGGAGGTCTTTGTGGTTTAGGAAGGTTACATGTAAGTGCATCAGCATATGTGGATCTATATGTTTACTTTGAATTTCGCATGACAGGTGCAGAGTGTGTACTACTGACAACCTTATTGACATTAGGAGTACTTTTATGTGAGAGCTTTGCCTTCAGTGACAATGTGTAAATACATCTCTCACATACCATATCAGTTTGTTTGAGCATTAACTGGTTATCAGTAAACATGAGGCAATTTCTACTTTGCCTCAGAATGTCCATATCCACCAAGCCAGTAATGGAGACAGTAGGAAAGTTTTTATTGATTAGACAGTTAGAGTGAGAATATCAATCACTGTCAGGGTATCCGGTTTGCAACTATGTGGACAATGCCTGTCACTGCAAACTAATTGTCTTGTATGCAACTAGATATTGGAGAAATGTCAATTGTGCTTTTACCCAAAAATGTCACTCAAGGTGTCTAAGTATGTACAGAGCACTGGCAAACACTTGAGGGGAAACTAATACATAGACCTAGAAAATTTAAGGATGAAGTATTTAGGCAGATATTCTGAAATTAGAAACAAATCAAGCAGTACTTACTGAAAACAAAGAATTAGCTTGTCAAGAATGATGAAAAGAGGGGAGTCACATGAATGGCTACTGCCTGGCTACTACTAATGCTGGTCTCACCACAGCTTCACTCTGTTGGGATACAATGCTCCTTTGCTTCTTCTCTCACCAGAAGCAAAATGTTAGCACCAATCCGAAGAAGAAAAGCAGGCCACAGCCTTTTTAGTGATCCACAGTCTTGTCCCAGATGATGCAAGGGTCTGTAGATTTGTAGTCTTTCTCTGGTAGATACCTCGAATGGCAACCAGACCAAAAAGTCACTCTCCAACCAGAATCAGTCAGAAATCAATGCACTCTGCTCCTTCTCTCACTAGGATCAGAATACCTTATGAAAGACTAAAATATCTGAACTTGCACAGTGTCTCTTACAGGTATCTAAGATGAGATCTTATTCTGGTATACAGGGCACTTAGAGACATCTACCTATGGGAATGTTTGAGGTTATAAACAAGAAAAATGGAAGCAGCAGAACCACAGCAACACTGTTTTTATTGTAGATAAAGTAAGCGCTTTCGTCTGTGTACTCCACCAACTTCATCAGACAAATGACAGACACGTAGTTGCAGTTTAAATACTTTCAAACTGCGATATCAATTACACAATTAAAACCTTTTTTTTTAAAAATTAAAGCGATATTCCCAGAAAAAACACATTGCAACAAAGAACGCCAAAGTGGGAATAAAAACTACATTACTAGTACTGTAATCTACTTAAATATACATAAGTTCTTTACATTAGCAGAACATTGCAAAGTCTTTATCATAAATAAAAACAGAAAAATATGTGGTTAAAAACAGAAAATTATATGCTTAAAACCAGTCGACCAGTATGACAACAGTATTACCTAGTCAACATTTGTGTCCCTTCCCTATATACCTATTTGTGTCCCAAAGTTCTTCATCCAAAAACTTTGATGCGAATCACCACCAAAACCATATATCTGGTGCTAATCCACTTTGCTTATGTTTAAATGAGATAAGTTGGAAGTTTATAGGTGTTGTTAAAGCCCAAACCCAATACTTTAAAAAGACTTACACCAAATATTATGGTTCTAATAATGCACCGGAAAATACACTAAAAAATACAAAGTGTATAATGTAAATTGTGCTATGAATTTAGTTGTATTAATAATGTTATTAAATTAAACAATCCATAGTTAGAATAGCCTTATCTATTCAGAGCCTTAAGTTTGAGAAGGCATTTAATAGAAATGTAATCATTAAGCCCTGGGGGCACATGAGCCGAGGTATATACCTGCCATCTCAATTCACATTCCTCCAGTCTGAGTTCCCAAGGCCCACCCCTAATATTGTGTTCTACCTGTTGTAGTACCACAAACTGAAATTGATAGTTGAGGTGTTCTATAATGTGTCTCGCCAAATCGTTGGTAGTGTTGTTCTTCCAAATACAGTAGGTATGTTCATATACCCTTTGTTTGATTTTCTCTCCGTTTTCCCAATATAGTATGCATCACAGGAGACACAAGTCGCTGCACAGACCACACCTTGGAATTCACAATTAAACCTACCCCTTATATGATATTCTTTATCCCTTAGTCTGACTTTTTTGTGATTCTGATGAATCTGCATTGTGGGCATCTGCCGCATTTCGCCATACCCGCACCTCTTTTATCGATGTTTGAGGTTATCAAAAAGTACTAGAGAATCATCAGATAACCTATGTAGAAGATTCTATAGGAATGAGAAGTGTACTAACTGGTTGTCTGACAGAGTAGCCGATGCATGGAACAGACTACCAAATTACATTAAAGCAAGTACTCGTTTAGATATTTTTATGAACAGCCTGGGCACTTATTATGGGAATAAGTGTTTTGGTATATTGGCAAGCTAGAAGGACATTAATGCCCATGCTTGAAATAGTTGTATGCATGTATGTATGCATACATGTACACAGCAAACAGCTGGCTGACAACATTACTACCTAACTGAACAGTCACTGACATAATGGCACAAGTGTGTCTAAGGAGTATTGGTCAGATTTGAACAGACAGCATAAGATCACAAGGTACAGAATGGATGACATCACCATTCTTTCATGTCTAGATGTTTTCCTAAAAAAATGCATGAAGGTAGTTGAAGTGCACAGTAACTCTACACAGCTACACATACTACATGCATTACAATCCTTATCCATACAGCATGACAGACAAACACCCATGGACAGTGTTCCATCATTGCTGGATTTAAACCTCCTTCCTCTGTACTTATGCAGTCTTGGAAGTGTTGTATCAACAGCCAGCTTCACATGATAACTCTTATGACCACTTTGATAGCACGATATAAGCATTGTTTTTCCAAAAATGTGTATAGCATGGGGGTAATACAAATCTCTTAGATAATCCTCTGCTAGGGAAAGTAAGTTGCCTAAGTGGAATTTTACTTAAGTGGTATTGTCAAAAATGCAACTATACATGATGGTACACACACTGACATTATTTATCCAGTGATGGGTTTGAACCACTTACCTATCGATTTACACAGTCTATACAGCATACTAATGATATCTTACAAATGGAAATGAATACAGATGTTTGCAGTTAACTACATGATAGGAATATAAAATGTCATGAAATAATATGCTGATCCACAGATGTTAATGAAGCCATGACACTATGCAAAAACAGCAGTCTACAGACATGGGAATTATCTCAACACACCACTCAGGAATGTCTACTTCATTACATCCAGTAATCATTTCTTAGCAGTTTACCTTTACTCTGTGCTCCCATTGCATATATGATTTAAGCATATTTGCACAAAACAAATCATACTACTGTGGATAAAATGAAACTCTTCAGCCTTTTCTGTAGGAAGTTACATGGCATGCACTCTAACTCTGTATTGGTGTGCATTTCCAACCTTTGTTCTTATGCTGCAGACAAAAAGTGAAGGCTTTAGCATGGGTCATGCCTACCCACATGTGCTGTGTGTTTTTCTTTTTTTCTATGTTTTTTTTTTTATCAGATTAAATGTGTGAAAAAGGGGTTGATAGGACAGTGGTGAAAATGGGGGTGGCAAGCAGAGTCTATGATACAGGGGAAAGAATACAGGAATTTGCAGGAGGGTGGTGGAACAGCACCATAGCCATCCACCTATTCACAGCATAAATGCAGAATTGTACAAAGAATTTCATGAATTTGGAGAGTCACCATACTAGGGACAGCTGACAGCAACAGAAAAATGTACTGCCAATTGGACCAAATCAAGTCTGTCAAGATGACGCATAGGGGAAGTAGAGAACTATGCATGGAGCATAATTTCCTGTTTGAGAAAGGGATGTCCATTTTTTTATTTAACAGAGATGAGCATTGGGGAAGGTGCTTAGGAATGAGAGGGTCAAGAAGGTAGCGTAGGTTAGGTAGCAAGTGTAGACTTACAGGACATATAAATCAGACAGAGATGGTGATGGAGACAAAAGGTTGGGGATAGGTAGGGGACCTCAGAGGTACATCCACATCTATCTTGAAAACAGTGAGAATCTAGTCCTCATCTTCAGAACTGTCATCACTGTCTCCTATGTCAGATGCTTGGGTTACTGCTGGATATGGCATCATTTTGACAATACAACAAAGAACCTTTTCAACCCTTCAGATTTAAGCAACGGGGACCCTCTTCATCATGCCTTGCACCAGTCCTGTCAGCTCCTTTTGTGTAACAAAATCTCCATCTCCACTACTACTATTGCTCTTGGAGGGTGCCACTGTACAAGCAGCCGAGGCAGAGCTACCTGATGCAGGTGAAGCAGGCAGGACAGGATTAATTGACACAATGCCGACAGGTTGTGACTCAGATGTGCTGGGTGTCTGTGCTGCCTGTGGTGGTGGCAACTCAGCAACCAGTGGCAGTATGGTGGGCTGAACTCCTGTGGTCAGTCTACCTCCCTGTGCTGATGGACATACTTTTCTTTTAGAATCAATTATGTTAAAAGAAAAAAGAGAGAAAGAGTGGGTGGAAATAAGCAAATAAACAAAAAATAAAACAAATCAGATTAATGACATGCCACACCACTTAATTATTTCAATACAACACAATATACGAAATCCATAAGTACATTTTAGCCACATCCAGATATGATGTGAAGGCATGAACACATCATAAAATCAACCAATCGCAATGGTATGATATGACTAATAGAATCATGTATTTCACTGTGCCATATCAGATATCTGCTTTTTAAGCTAATAACTGTACTTGAAAATATTAAAAAGTTAATGCCGTGCATATTGAAGTCAAAATAAAAAGGAATATTTGTTTGAGACCATTGAACTCACACACAGTTTTATGTACTCATTGTGTAATGCAATAACCAAGAGCTATTGAAGCAGGCATGTAGGTTTGATATCAAAGTTATGGTATGCCTGCTCAAGATGATAGACAGTGATGAACTGAGAATACTTCTGTGCCTTGTGAACAGACTTGATGCATTATTACCCAGTACCTCTCTGAGGTGAATTAGTCTCTCCTGACTCACTTAATGATTTTCTTCAACCCCTGCTGCAGCTGTACAGTATAAAAAGCATAATGAATAACTGCATTGGATGACTAATTAATGTTGCATCACACCGATGTTATGGCTCAGTCTAATTACACTACTGAAGTATGCTTACAATTTTAAATTCATTCTCTCATCAGTGCCTCTTTATGCTACTGTAGTGGTAATGACATTGCTCCCTAGCGTGGGGGGGGGGGTCCATTTGCGTGTCTATATTACGGTATCAAAAGTTTACTTAATCGAATCAATAAAGGTCGAACTTTATTTATCGATTAAGTAAAACATTGAATAATGTGAATAACACTGGGACCCATTATATTCCCCCTGCAGTAGCCCCTGATTGTAGCACTTCATAAGGACTGCCTGGACTCCTTAGCACCCCACCTTCTAAATGGAATACCACCTGTACTATTGCCAGCCATGTCTGCATGCTAACATCCATGCACCACCACCTGGCTTATTTGCACTACATAAGACAGGCTAAGTTAAATTTTGCACTTTTTTTGTCTTAAGCAGTGAACTGTGTTTGTGTGCTGCTGAGCAGAGCCCAAATGAAAAAGCATTATAAAAAATATGAGACATGGAAAAAAATCTGACAGTAAAATGAATTCAGTCAATCGGTATACTTAGCAATCAACAGAGCAAGAATTGCATTTAAATGACATATTCATCTTTCTCACATCTCCTTCAAATATCAGACATGTACTTTGTAGAACACATAGTCCAACTTGTAGTTAATGACAAATAATGGGAAAGTGGACAGACAGCAGCTCACATGCTATTAGCAATACTGCGAATATTTGAGTTTTATACAACAGCACAGTGATCTAAAATGTGTGTAAATATATATTCAGACCTCCTGTGTAACATTAATAATTAACTGGATTTGAACTCTGCATCACCTGTATTATTCCTCTTAATTCACTTCCCTCATACCTTATGAAACAGTGATAGTTACCTGAGCGGTGCAATTCACTCACTAAGTACTATCCAGAGTGTTGACATCTGTGCAGTGTTGCCAGCCTTGTATGCATCAAAGAAGCTGGCCTAAGCAAATATTTCACATTTTTTCCTTAGGCAGTGAACTGTGCTTGCACTGCTGAGTGCAGACCAAATGCAAAAGGTAGTAGAAAAGAATAAAAAAAAAATTGCAGAGAAAAAAGTTGTAAGGAAAACTTAATTCAGGCATAGGGTGCCCCTAGCAATGACCAGAGTAAGACGTGCATTACAGTGACACATTCATCCTTCTCAAATCTCCTTGAAACATCTGAACTTCAATTTCTTGCACACATTATCAGGATTGTAGATACCGGCAAATAATGTTAAAGGGGACAAAAAACAGCTCGCATGTTGATAGCACTAGTAAGAATAGGTGATTTTCAAACAACAACACAACAATATCACACAATATGAGTAAATATGAATATATATATATATATATATATATATATATATATATATATATATATATATATATATATATATTCACTTCAGGATGTCAAAAGCCGAAAATCTTGAATTTCAAAACAATGAGACCAAAATCTTTAAAATTCAAAACATTGAAAACTCAAAATATTGAATTTCATAACATTGAAAAAAACACAGGACACCAACGCTTACTATAGTCCAGCACAATTACATACAGAAACATAAAAGACAAACCATATTGCACTTCTCCAAATATAAGCAGGGGGGCAAGCCCCCCTGCACCCACCACACCCCCTGCTACTTAAATATATCAACTCAGAGACTGCACTACACTACCCTAAGATGAGTTATGTTGTAGTATAGCAAGTAAGAATGGAACATGACTAAGGTTACAACAGGCAGTCATGAAGTACGTAATAGTATGTTTGCCATTTTGTACTGCGGAGTGCAGTCTACAAGTTGATACTGAAATATATTTTTGGTTTTAGAGTTTGTACTGTTAGTTGTTGCTTAGATCTTTGTTGAAACTGTTTTCCCCACCCCACCCTATTTTATGCCGTGTCTTCAGTAGGTATAACTTTTTTTTACAGCATGTGTGTTATCTAACTCAATGATCACTTCCATAAAATTTGACCTGTTAGTAACAGCCTGTATTTAATTGCTGGACCCTTATTCTGAGAGACTGACTAGCAGACTATCTGCAAATATACAGAGCTGAGTATATTTTTTTGGTTATAGAGTTTGTTAATTGTTGTTTAGATCTCTTTTGAAACTGTTGTCTCCCTGTTCTGAGAGACAGAGACTGATCTGCAGATATACAGAGCTGAGTGTATTGTTTTGGCTTTAGTCTGTACTGTTAGTTGTTGCTTAGATCTCTGTTGAAACTGTTTTGTCCCATCCACCCTCCCTATATTTAGTTTGTAGTTTAAATTTGGTGGCTTTTGCAGTTGCCCGCCCCACTGTAGGTTTGATCTGGGACACTCCCCCAGTCCCATCTCTTTACCACATTCTACCTAATAAACTCTTTCTGCACTTGCTTTTAGTCCATTTTAATTTAATTGCATTTTTTAAACTGTGTTTGGTCTAATATTGCTACATACTCAAGTGTGCTAGCTTGCATTGCATGTGAATTGTTTTTACTACAGTTTTTGCTACTTTTCTGTAAAAGAAAAGGAAGAAACTGTTGCAAAAGAGAGTAAGATCCCATGAGTGGAGGAGCTCCCTGGTCAGCCTCAGTAAGAAGCTGAGATCCCTTATAAGATCCTCCAAAGCTAGCTATGAAAACAAAATTGCCACTAATTCTAAGGACAGCAACAAAGCATTTTATAGCTATGTCAAGAATCTAGATGGCAACACCCAGATCTGCTCTGAGTTACAGCACAAAGGCATGAAAATTACAGAACCAACTGATACTGCCAACATCCTGGCAGATAGGTTCAGTGCTAACTTCACCCCCCCACAAACGGCCCATATCTATACAGGAAGAATGCAGAGTCCCTGCAATCACAACTATGCAGGTAAAAGCTGCACTCTCTAAAGCCAAAAACACAGCATCCATGGGACCGGACAACATCCAAGGCTGCATTTTACACGAACATCAGAACGAACTGGCTCCCCACTTAAGCACCATGTTCAATAATAGCCTCGCATCAGGCTTTCTGCTCACTGAATGGCACACAGCAACAGTTATCTCACTCCACAAAGGGGGAGCCTCCACTGATCCCAGGAACTATCGACCTATTAGCCTGACGAGCCTGGTCTGCAAGGCCATGGAACGTATCATAATGGAACTCATAAACAAAGACATTGGTAACCTCCAAACTCTGGATCCCACCCAGTTCAGATTTGTGAAAGGCTGATCACGACTTCTTTGATGCAGTCACCAAAGCCGTAGATGAGGGTAAGGTGGTTCACACAGCCTATCTTGACCTCGCCAAGGCTTTTGACACCATCCCCCATTCTGGAATTATAGCTAAACTCACTAAACAAGGTATAAATCCCTATGTCACAAGATGGGTTGCCAACTGGCTCACTGACAGAACCCACACAGTAAAAGTTGCAGACTCCAAATCTGACCTCAAAGCAGTGACAAGTGGAGTACCACAGAGTTCCATCCTGGGATCTCTCCTGTTAGGTATCTACTTCTCTGAAGTACAGGCTAACTCAGAAGGCCTCTGGCTAACAAAGTTCACAGATGACTGCAAACTAGGAGCCATAGTCAAGTCCCCAAATTATGTGGACATCCTACAGAAGGGCCTCGCTGAGACAGATGCCTGGTGTCAGAGCCATGGCCTCAAGTTCAATGCCAAAAAGTGCAGTGTCATCCCCTTTGGTAAAAACTCTGTACCCATGAACTACCACATAGGCAGCAATCTACTTAACACCGAATGTGTGATAAGAGACCTTGGGACCCAGGTGAACAGTAGTCTCTCCTTTGATAGTCACATCGCCACAGTAGTCAGGAAGTCCTTCTACGTGGCACACCTCATCATAAAAGGGTTCTCATCCAGGAAAAAAGAGGTCATTGTTCACCTCTACTCGACACTCATTAGACCCATTATAGACTACAATGCCCCTTTTGAAATGTACCTCACAAGACATCTGCAGCACCTGGAAAGGCCACAGAAGTACCTCACAAAGAGGATTACTGGCCTCAAACAAATGCCCTACACTGACCGCCTCAAAAAACTCCAGCTTTACTCTATAGCATATCGCCTACTCCGAGGTGATCTCTGCCTAACATATAAAGCTATGTCAAACCCAGAGCTGTTGGACATGTTACACCTAAAGAAATCCCAAGCCCTCCAAGCTACATGCTCTAGGTACCTAAACCTTGCCATCACAATAAACAGGACATGCTGGAGGGATAGATTCCTGTCCCAGAGACTTCCCATACTCTGGAATAGGCTACCCATCTATGTCAAGCAAAATTCGTCATTAGCACTCTTCAAGAAAAATCTTGAGTGGATGGGAAATAGGAAATACACACCGGGGATCACTTCTGTTTCTCTGCTCAACAGTGGCACAGGAAATAACTTTCTTGGGTGGTGTAAGCCAGGGAACCTTGTTGGCTAGGCTTACGTAGGCCCTTGGGCCGATAGCCTAGTACCTACCTATGAACCTACCTACCTATAAAAGTACCAGTAGCTAATATATGTAATGCTAAACATATCTTTGCTTTCTCTGGGATGGGTTCACCATGATTTCCCTAGGGTCTGAGGTGGGGTTGACAGAAGTTGCATATGTCCTCTAGTGTTTCCCTCGCCTCCCTGCATCTCTCAGCAATGTTTATCTCATGCAATCCATAAGTCAAATAGAGTCTAAACACCCTTCTTCTTTCTGAGGTCTAGCAGCAGCACAGCAGCACCCTGATTTAAAGCCTGTTGCACATTTAGCATGATAGTAGCAGTAGCAACCCCTAATGTGTTTTTTTTTCTAAGTGTAATCATGACTATATTCCAAAGAGTTTTGGCATATAGGGCAAAAGCCTACACTGAGTGTACATGATTGATTTATAGCTTCCTGAATAACTCTGCCATATTGGCTTAGTTAATTAGCATGTACTTCCTCTGTTTATGGTGTCATTAGCATATTCTGCCATTTATCTGTGTTTGGCAGCTCTACATGTTGTGTATAGCTTCTTATTGAATACCAAATAACACGGTAATGTGCCACCAACACGATAGCTATACTTCCGTTAGTTGTTTGTGAATACATCCCAAAGACTTTACATGGATTACAAGGCTTTAATTTTCATATCAGTGAATAATTGTCAAATGAGCATATGCATACTCAAATTTTTCATTGTGCTGTCTCTACTAAGAAATCATCAACTGGATAAAAACCAAGCAATGAAAGAAGGAATTGAAAAGTGGAATTTTGCTGTCATGTAGATGGGAG
Organism: Protopterus annectens; assembly: GCF_019279795.1. Taxonomy (NCBI): domain Eukaryota; kingdom Metazoa; phylum Chordata; order Ceratodontiformes; family Protopteridae; genus Protopterus; species Protopterus annectens. The sequence goes on from NC_056733.1 coordinate 1,687,125,029, forward strand.
AACACAAACCATGCATTCTACATCAACAGGCTACTGGCAAATTATTTATTCAATGCATGTTTTTTATCCTGTTTTATAATCAAGTTCTTTTGAGGCATAAACATGCCTTTATTTGTACCTATAAATATGTTTTGAGTACATAAAATAAACAGATGGAGGAAAACATTAACAGAATGATTTCAGCAGTGCAAGAAAACAAAGAATAAAGTCTCATCTTTCTAGCCTGCAAGCTATTATTTGGCAAACTGTATACAGTATGTGCATGTCATTTTACCAGTATTATTTTCTATAAGTGATATGTATATGCTCTGTGAATATTGTTGTTAACTCATTCCCTCCTATACAACTCTTTTGAGTGTGTACCTTTAACTCCTAGTGGGTGTGGCCTGAGCCTTTAAATATGAAGTTATCACCTTACAATTCTAACAAATACTCATTGACAGAGGTCAGATATCAATTCAATTGTGTTTGCCATCATGTATGCTTCAAGATAAAATATTCTGATACCTTGTATGCAGCATGATTTTGGAATTATTAATGCAAGTATGAACAAGTAACACTGGACGCCTAGAGGAGCAGTAGGAGGTAACTGCAGATGCACCTGGAGGGTCGGATGTAATGAGTTTGCTAGAATTTCTTTTCTAGTAGTTGTTTGATTGTAGTCAGCAGTATGCTTTGTGGTTTTGTGGTGTGTGTGTGTGTGTGTGTGTGTGTGTGTGTGTGTGTGTGTGTGTGTGTGTGTGTGTGTGTGTGTGTGTGCATGTGTTCACTTGTGCAAGTTTATCAGTATAAACATATTAAAGGAGCATATTATAGGGACCTAAACCTTGTCACCACAATAAACAGAACATGCTGGAAGGATAGATTCCTGTCCCAGAGATTTCCCATACTCTGGAACAAACTACCTATCTATATCAAACAAAGCTCCTCATTAGCACTCTTCAAGAAAAATCTTGATGATTGAATGAGAGATAGGAAATTCACCCCTGGTATCACTTCTGTGGCTCTGCTTGACAGGGGCACAGGAAAGTAATTTTCTTGGGTGGCAAAAGCCAGGGTATCGTTTGGCTAGGCTTATACAGGCCCTAGGGCCAATAGCCTAGTACCTACCTATGAACCTATGATGTCAGAGTCCAAAAGACTTGCTCTCACTCTAAGTTATTAACACTGGTGCAAGGCCTGTCTATAAAGCAAATTTTACACCAGAGTGAGTCACTTACACTGCGAGCAAGTCTTTTGATATCTGGCTCATATCACATTTATATTTTTACTTTTTGCCTTCACATCACATGCTTTTTAAATCATTTAGAAGAAACCGCAATGTTAATCTTTGTTCATGGTGCAATATCTCAATAACCCATAACATAATTCTCATTCTCTGTATCTGACTTTCTAACAAGGGTTGTATCTGACATATGGTCCATTTGAACATGCTTCTCCATCTCTACTAGCACCTTTTTAAACATTTCATATCATATCACACTTGCTTCACATTTTTGCTAACTATTCAGCATGCCACCAAATACATATCATTAATAAATGATTGCTTCTTTCTGCATTCTATTTTCTAAAATATAAGCCCCTAAAATGCTGTATTGAGAAAAAAGCAAAACCATTGTTTGCAATCAGTTCCTGATGGAATGTATTTTCCTGGAATGAGATGTTTTAACAAATGTAATGCATAAACGAAGAAGCATCCACCTCAGCTCTTTCTCTAGTAATGCATGTAAATGTAAAGCTATCTTAGATCAGCAACAAGCTTGTAACACCTTACTTAAATCTGTTCCAATTCTATCCACTTCTTGAAGATTTTTTCCCTGATTTGATATAGCATTTAGTACAAGTATTCAGTATGCTCGGTAGTTAAGATTAAGGCTCTGAGCAATCAATTTCCTTAAGTCAAGAGTACATGGTATTACACCTTTTACCTCCAACTGGCTGCTTTTTGCTTCTGGCTTGTCCTTGAAAGAAGACACTTGTGTTTACTTAGCTTACCCATTTAACAAATTTCAGGAAAAAAAGACTGGCATCTAAAATTATATCTACTTATAGAGCTTTAGCACACTATTCTAAAATTGAAGTTAGATGGCAGAAGATCGCAAGAATGAAATCCAAATCATGAAAGTCTCAGAACTGTGAAGCTCAAAATCCTGAAAATCCTGAAATGATAAAGAAATTATGTACTATAGAAAATATCAGACATTAACTAAACACACGAAATGAAAAATAGCAATGTTTTGGTTAGGTTTCTTAAACCCCTGTGGTGAAGGCTACACCCCCATAGCCCTCTAAATATATATCTATATTTGTATCTATCTATATCTATCTCTCTCTCTCTATATATATATATATATATATATATATATATATATATATATATATATATATATTGAATTACTATAATTTTGAACCACAAAGCATTGAGACCATAACACTGAAAACACATAACACTGAAAACTTAGAACAATGAAACCACATCACACTGCAAATTTAAATCATCGCATCCCATAACATCGAATGTTACAATGCACAAATTAGTAATACCCCCTTCACCTCAAACATAACTGAACCAACAGACACACTTATTTTAATATTTCCACAGGGAGGCAAGTCCCCCTGCTTCCCTCCTTCACCCCCCCAACACCTCCTGCAAATTAAATATACCAACTCCAAGATCGCACTACAGTGGAAACAAGGTAAACTTCCCATTCCCCACTGTATTGCAATCTCCTCTATTTTGATGACAACACGTACATACATCCAAAATAAAACCTTACTTCCTACTCACTTATCTGATCACTTTCCACAGCACTAACATGACTTCTTTCAAAAATAATAACTCCATCACTCAAACACAGCAATGCTTAACCGCTATCTGATAAACGTTTGCTATACAACCTGAGAACTTTTCTTAAACCACAAAACATACCATCTGCCATGTTTGTTTTCTACATACTACAATTTCTTAAAGTGATACCACAAAATTCACACTTTAAATCATAACCATGTAACACTTTCAATTATTTAAATGTTCATTGTTATGTAATTTTGATGTTCTAACTTTTCAGTGTTCTGCACTTTTGAGATGTTTTGCTCTCAGTGTTTTGTGGTTTAATGATATAGTAATTCAGTGTTTTGAAGCAGCCCTATATATATATATATATATATATATATATATATATATATATATATATATAGTGACATAACCACAAAAATAGAAGAGTTAATACTTACACTTTGCAAACTTCTAAATATAAAAAAATAAATAAAATGAAAAGTGGCTGCAACAACAGATAAACTTTTAAATATTTAAATAAATAAAAATACTCAGACTAAGAACAGATAATTAAGCTTTCGTTCTTTATAGGTGGTAGAGCTTGTTCAGAATACAATACATTTGAATGACAGTATGATAAAACTCAGATACATACCATGTGAGAGAACATTAGAATCGTATTAATGCTTACATACATTAATGAATGAACTAGCAGTATACATTCAAACTGAACAAAAGAACATTTGTAAAACTGAATATATGCAAATTAATCAGTTAAACCATCTCAGATCATTTTTTATGTTTATATTTTCATTTAAATCAGGGGAAGCTTCAGAGTTCTAGAAGACTGTCAGAATTAAAGAGCATTTGGGGGCTATTAGGTCTAGGAACATGAGCAATGCTATTGCTAAACATAGTATGATGTGCTAATTTTGTTAAGTTTCAGTTTTTGGTGTTGGAACTGGTTGATGTTTTCTTTGGTAATACAGATACCTACTTGGAACTAAGAGAACTTAAGTGGCAACTACTGTTGAATACAGTTTGTCACTCATCTTCTGTTGTATATGCTGGTATTTGTTCTTCATGCAGCAGCTTTTATGTAGGGAAAACCTCTAGAAGACTGTCAGACCGAATTAAAGAGCATTTGGGGGCTATTAGGTCTACGAACATGAACAATGCTATTGCTAAACATAGTATGACGTGCTAATTTTGTTAAGTTTCAGGTTTTGGTGTTGGAACAGGTTGATGTTTTCTTTGGCGATACAGATACCTACTTGGAACTAAGGGAACTTAAGTGGCAGCTACTGTTGAACTCTGAAGATTTCCCTGGTTTAAATGAAAATATAAACATAAAATGTGCTCTGAGATGGTTTAACTGATTAATTTGCATATACATGCAATACACTTCATTACACTTCATATTCGACTTTTATGTTCGAAAAACAGCGGATCTGCTTTTCGATTTGCTGATTTTCAAACATCGGAAACTGTCGCGGTTTTGAGTTTCGTGCTTAGGATTCGATCATATGAGCAATCACACAAGTGATTTTTGGCTATGTAAAGGTAAACCAAGAATGTTACTTTATATTAATAGATGAATATTGAATTACCTATAGTATCTTAAATATCTTATCCATTTTGTGTTCTGTATGATCTTACAGTAATAACACCTTGCCCTTTTTACACAGTGTAGTCCCTATTTGGGTAGTTCTGACCTGTGAAAAATATGGAAAATGTTTTGAGATTGTCCATCAAAAATATTTCTTATCTTTGCTGTAAAATTATTTTCAGTGTGAACCATATTTATAAGATATGGAACAATGCTACCAATTCAAATTCTCTTCGAATAAGCTTTTATTTTTGGCAACAAATTGAACTCCAATCCTTTATACTGGCTGTAGGTAGACTTTTCCCTTAAAGTTTCACATTTCCATAAAAGATGCCCCACTATGCACATTTGAAATGGTGGCAACCCTAAGTGAATTAACTTGAGTGCTTTCTTTTGTATTACACAACTTATACTGTTATAAAAAATTGTATATAAATGTATATGTATATGTTTGCCAATCTGTCTGTCTACACACAGATACACATACAAGTATAGATACAGAATATGGGTTGCCTGGCGCATGATTGTCCTGAGATTATTTTAAGTCATGACAGTGAATCATTTATCTTAAGTTCATAGGTTCATAGGTAGGTAGTAGGCTATCTTCCCAAAGGAATTTATAAGCCTAGCTAGAATGTGTTGGCTTTCGCCACCCCCTTAGATTAGTTCCCTGTGCCTCTGTCCAGCAGAGCCACTGAAGTGATCCCCAAGGTAAACTTTCTGTTTCCCATCCACTCATCAAGGTTTCATTTAAAGAGTGTTAGCGAGGAGCTCTGCCTAATGTAGATTGGGATCTTGTTCCAAAGCATGGGAAGTGTCTGGGGCAGGAACTATCCCTCCAGCATGTCCTATTTATTGCTGTGGTGAGGTTTAGATCCCTAGAGCATGTGGCTTGAGGGGATAAGGTTTTCTTTCGGTGGAGCATGTCCATCAATTCTGTTTTGGACATGGCCTTGTATGTCAGGCAGAGATCACCTCTGAGTAGGCGGTATGCAACAGAGTACAGTTGTAAATTCTTCAGTCGAGCTGCATAGGGCATCTGTTTGAGGCCAGTGATCATCTTGGTGAGGTACTTCTTTGGTCTTTCCAGCTGTTGCAGGTGTCTTGTAAGGTACATCCCAAATGGGGCATTGTACTCTATTATGGGTCTGATGAGTGATGAGTAGAGGGGCACAATGACCTCTTTTGATCTGAATGTGAACCCTTTTGTGATTAGGTGGGCCACGTAGAAGAATTTTCTAACCACTTTGGCAATGTGATTATCAAAGGTGAGATTACTATCTACTTGGGTCCCCAGATCCTTTATTACGTCTTCTGTATTTAGCAGACTACCACGTATGTGGTAGTTTGTGGGTACTTTGTTTTTTACAAAGGGGACGACTATGCACTTTTTGGCATTTAGCCTGAGGCCATGATTTTGACACCAGGTATCCGTCTCAGTAAGACCCTTTTGGAGGATGTCTGTGTCAGCCAGACAGTCAATTATAGCCCCTAGTTTGCAGTCATCTGCGAACTTGGTCAGCCATAGTCCTCCTTTGCTTGTCTGTACCTCTGAGAAGTATATGCCGAACAGGAGGGGTCCTAGGACTGAGCCCTGGGCAATGCCACTTGTAGCCGGTTTAGAGTCGGACCTAGCTCCTGCAACTCTCACCATGTGGGTTCTGTCCGTGAGCCAGTTGGCAACCCATCTTATGATGTAGGGGTTTATGTTCAGGCTGGTGAGCTTGTCTATAATACCAGACCGGGGAATGGTGTAGAAGGCCTTTGCGAGGTCTAGGTAGGCTGTGTGTACCACCTTTCCCTTGTCTGTAGCCTTGGTAACTGTCTCAAAGAAGTCCACCAAGTTTAGTAGGCATGATCTGCCCTTAACAAAGCCGAACTGGGTAGGGTCCAGTGTTTGGGGGTTTACAATGTCTCTGTTAATGAGTTCCATGATGATGCGCTCCATAGCCTTGCAGACAAAGAATGTCAGGCTTATAGGGCGATAGTTCCCGGGGTCTGTTGTGGCTCTACCTTTCTGGAGTGGAATAACCATTGCTGTGCATCACTCCATGGGTACGGAGAGGCTGAGTTTGAACAGTGTGTTTAGGTGAGGTGTTAGTTTGTCTTTGAGCTCATGTAGGAAGCAGCCTGGGACACCGTCCGGTCCCACTGATGCTGTGTTTTTGGCTTTGGAGAGGGCTGTTTTAACCTGAGTGTCTGTGACTTCAGGGAATCTACATTCTTCTGGTATGGTTATGGGCTCTTTTGGGGGAGAGAGGGGGGTGAAGTTTGCGCTGAACCTGTCTGCCAGGATGTTGGCAATATCGGTCGGTTCAGTGTATTTTGTGTCATTCTGCACTAACTCTGAGCAGATCTGAGCATTGCCACTTAGATTCTTGACATAGCTAAATAATGCCTTGTGGTTATCTTTGGAGTCCTTGGCAATTTTTCTTTCAAAGTTTGCCTTGGAGGATTCTATGAGGGATCATAGTTTCTTGCTGATACTGATCAGGGATGTCTTCTCTTCTTGGGATTTTACTCTTTTCTGAACTAATTTCCTCCTTCTGTTGTATAGCTTGTCTATGGCAGGAGTCCACCAGACTGGTTTCCTTTTCTTGGAGCAGTGAGTCTTGGTTTTGCTTTGGATGGCATGATCCATGCATTCTTGTAAGTGCCCGTAGAATGCATTGGTAAAAGGTTTTGCATCTTGGACAGCATTATCCTTCAGCATGGTGGCTTTGAAACTTTCCACCTCGGTCTTAAGTAACGTGAAGTTTGCTTTTGAAAAGTTTTTCACTGTGGTTTTCTTGTCCGGGGGTGGGAGCAGAATGTGGATATCCAAAGTGATTTGTTTATGGTCAGATCTAACCAGCGAGGTGTTGACTTCTGGTGTGGAACACCTGTCACCCATGTTGGTGATGACCATGTCCAATATGTTGTCACCTTTGGTGGGAGTGTTGACCAGTTGAATCAGGGCATTTGAGTTTATAAATTCAAGGAAATGTTGGGCAAGGGAGTTAGTACTTGAGTAGTTCTCCCAGTTAATGTTTGGTAAATTGAAATCACCCAATATTAGGGTGTTTGGTTGGACCTTTATGTTTCCCAGTGTTTTCAGAAATGCGCAATGGGGGTCCTGGGACATGGTGGGTGATCTGCAGCAAGCTGCAATTTGAATTGCTGTTTTGCCCATTGTTAGTTGCACTTGGATGATCTCTGAAGCATCGTGCTGTGCCACTAACCTGGAGGTGTGGGTATCCTTTATGAATATAGATATGCCCCCACCTTTTGTATTTCAGTTTGGGTTCTGTGGCCGAAATATATGGTATGAGTTTTAGCCTGGTAGTGCTGGGGTGCTCTCTGGAGCCTTAAACAAGGTTTCTGTTACTGCACATATATCGATTTTCTTCTAGGTTCATAGGTTCATACTAGGCTATCTGCCCTAGGGCATTTACAAGCCTAGCCAGAGTGTGTGTGGCTTCTGCCACCCCTTGGAATGATAACACTGTGCCCCTTTAGGGTTTAGTTTACTGTGCCTCTGTCTAGTAGTGACACAGAGATGACCCCTGAGGTAAACCTACGATCTCCCATCCACTAGTCAAGATTTCTCTTGAAGAGAGTCAGTGAGGGGCTCTGCCTAACATGGACTGGGATTCTGTTCCAGAGTGTAGGGAGCCTCTGGGTTATGAATCTGTCCCTCCAGCATGTCCTATTTATTTCTGTGTTGAGGTTCAAATCTCTCACTCTCGTGGCTCTGGTGGATTTGGATTTTTCAGGTGGAGCATGTCCATTAATTCTGGATTGGACATCAGGCATAGATCTCCTCTGAGTAGGCGGTATGCGACTGAATAGAGCTGGAGTTTCTTCAGTCTGGCAGCATATGACATATGTTTGAGACCCTTGATCCTCTTGATGAGGTACTTCTGGGGTCTTTCTAACTGCTGCAGGTGCCAGGTAAGGTACATACCAAATGGGGCATTGTACTCAATCATGGGCCTGATAAGGGAAGAGTATAGGGGCACAATGACCTCTCTTGATCTAGATGCGAATCCTTTCATGATAAGGTGGGCAATATAGAAGGTCTTCCTAACCAACTTGGCAATGTGGGTGTCAAATGAGAGGTCACTGTCAACTTGGGTCCCTAGGTCCCTGATTACTTCTTGCGTAATTAATGGATTACCATTTATTTGGTAATTTGTGGGTACTTTGTTTTTCCCAAAGGGTGTGACTATACATTTTTTGGCGTCCAGTTTAAGGCCATTGCTCTGGCACCAGTTATCCATTTCTGTGAAGCCTTTCTGAAGGATGCTAGTGTCCACTGGAGTATCAATTATGGCACCCAGTTTGCAGTCATCTGTGAACTTTGTCAGCCACAATCCCCCTATGTTTGCTTGTACCTCTGCAAAATAAATGCCGAACAAGAGGGGTCCCAGGACTGAGCCCTGTGGGACACCACTTGTGACTGGCTTAGAGTCTGACATGGCTCCAGCAATTCTGACCTTGTGGGTTCTGTCCTTTAGCCAATTTGCAACCCATCTTATGACATATGGGTTTACATTTAAGCTGGTGAGCTTGTCTATGATGCCCAAGTGGGGTATTGTGTCGAAGGCTTTTGCAAGGTCAAGGTAGGCTGTGTGAACTGCCTTACCCTCATCAATGGCCTTAGTGACTGTTTCAAAAAAGTTGACCAGGTTCAAAAGGCAGGATCTGCCCTTAACAAAGCCGAATTGGGTAGGATCAAGTGTCTGTAGGTCCCCAATGTCTTTGTTTATGAGTTCCTTAATGATCCTCTCCATAGCTTTGCAGACCAGGCTCGTCAAGCTTATGGGGTGGTAATTTCCAGAGTCCGTAGAAGCACCTCCTTTGTGGAGTGCAACCATTGTTGCTGTACGCCATTCTTTAGGTACATATCCTGTAGTAAGGCTAAGATTAAACAGCCACCTTATGTGCGAGTTTAGTTCCTCTTGGAGTTCATGTAGCACGCAGCCCGGGACACCGTCTGATCCCACTGATGTTGTGTTTTTAGCTTTGGAGAGGGCGGCTCTCACCTGGACATCTGTGATGTCAGGGAGGCTACATTCAGCTGGGATAGATATTTCTCCTTTTGGGGGGGGGGGATTTGCACTGAACCTGTCTGCCAGTATGTTGGCAATATCTGTGGGTTCAGTGTATTTTTTGTCATTTTGAACTAACTCTGAGCATATCTGGGAGTTTCCACCCAGGTTTCTAACATAACTAAAGAAGGCCTTGTGATTATCTTTAGTGTCTTTTGTGATTTTTCTCTCAAAGTTGGCCTTGGATGATTTTATGAGTGATCGTAGTTTTTTGCTAGTACTGATCAGAGATGCCTTCCCTTTTTGGGATTTTGCTCTGTCCTGTAGTAGCTTCCTCCTCCTGTTGTAAAGTTTGTTTATGACTGGGGTCCACCAGACAGGACACCTGCCTTTGGGGGAAAGGGTCTTGGTTTTATTTGGGATTGCATGATCCATGCATTCTTGAAGGTGTCCGTAGAAAGCGTTTATAAAGGATTCATCGGTGTGGGCTGTGGTTTCCATTGGCCCAGGGGCCTTGAAGGATACCACTTCAGTCTTAAGAATTGTGAAGTCAGCTTTTGAGAAGTTCCTCACTGTGGTCTTTTGTGCTGGGGGTGGGGGCGGGATGTGGATTTCCAGTAAGATTAGTTTATGGTCTGATCTCACCAGTGAGGGGTATACTTCCGGTGTGGAGCATTGTGTCCCCATGTTTGTGATGATCAGGTCTAGTATATTATCTCCTCTTGTGGGAGTGGTGACTAGTTGTTCCATCACATTTGAGTTTATGAATTCTAGGATCCTTTGGGCTAGGGTGTTGGGGCTTGAGTAATGCTCCCAGTCTATGTTTGGGTAGTTGAAGTCTCCCAATATGATGGTATTTGGAGAGACATTCATACTCTCCAGTGTCTTCAGGAAGGCTGAGTGGGGTTCCTGAGTTTGAGAGGGTGGTCTGTAGTATGCTACAAACTGTAGGGCAGTTTTGCCTATGGTTAGTTGCACATGGATGGTCTCCGATGCTTCGTGCATTGCCACTAACCTGGAGGTGTGGGTGTCTTTGATGAATATGGACACTCCCCCTCCCTTTGTGGTTCAGTCCAAGTTATGGGGCCGAAAAGCATGATATGAGGTATAACCTGGTAGTGCTGGGGTGCTCTCAGGAGCCTTGAACCAGGTTTCAGTTACTGCACAGACATCGATGCTCTCCATACTGAGGAGGGCTTCGAGAGCCTGCATCTTGAGGTTTAGACTTCTGGCGTTGAGCAGCATTACCCTTAGTTTTTTTCCACTTGTGTTTTCTAGGGAGGTGGGTTTGCCTTTTGAGCCTTGCCTAAAAAAGGCACTATGGGGGTGGCAAGAGCCTTTGCCAATATCCGGAAGCCTAGAGATGACAGGTGCAAGCCGTCCCTTGCGAAGCAGCGTGGCTTGTCAAGCATGTCATCCCAAGCAGACAGACATTGGATCCCCCTAGAATGACACCAGTAATTGAGCCAATTATTAAAGCTGATCATTTTGTCTTTGTACTGTGGCATCATTCTTGGTGAGGGTAAGATGCTGCTCAGGGTCAGGGTCATACCGGCCTGGGCTACATAATCAGAGAGCTCGTCTTTGTCTCTTTTCATGTAGTCCAGGGAGGTATGTCTCAGGTCATTCACGCCAGCATGGACAATGACTGAGTCATATTTGTACTTGCTTTGGAGTGACCTGAGTAATTGTGTTATGTGGCGGATTCTAGTGCCCGACAGGCAGCTTACTGTAACCTTTTCCTTGTTCAGTCTGGTGAGCGGGATGTCAGTGTATCTGACTATAGAGTCACCTATTACAAGTGTATCAGGCATGTTGTTTGGCCTTAAGGGTTGTGACGGTTTGGCACAATGACTTTGAGAAATATGTGTTGCATGTGCTATGTTTTGAGGTGGTGGTTTCATGGATGTCTGCTTTGGAGGCCTCTGCTGTTTTGGTAGATTTTTAATTAGAGCCTCCGAGTATGTCTTTGTGGGTTTATGTGTTTGGTTTGCAGTTGTGTTTGGTCTATTTGAGACTGGGTTTGTGGTGTGTATGGTTACCTTCTCCTCCTGACTGGTCTTGCCAGTAATGAGTCGAGAGAGCTCAGCCTCCAGTTTGGCTATATAGTTGCATCTCTCACATATATTTGTATTTGTTGGGAGGAGGAGAGGGTTGTCTGTGTACATGAGGCAGTTGTAACATTGCCTCAAGATTCCCAGATTCACCAGCTGAACTGGAAAGGACGCCAGTAACTGACCTCTCGACATGCTAGAATAGTGTAAGGGATTGCTGAGTAACTGAGTCAGAAAGGACCTAAAGGGAAATGGGTACTCAAGGGGATTGTAGGTGGATGTAGTGCTTTCTTTTGTTTAAGAGTGCTTTACTTGTGTAAAAATGCTTTAGGAGCAAGTGCTGGGCTTTTTAGATAGAGAATAGACTGATTTTATTGAAGGTAGAGTGGTTTTAAGGGAAAAACTGAAGAGCAGACTTGGCGGAGCCAGAAATAGTTTAAACTTGTTTAACCGGCGCTGCTCTATGCGCACAATCGCGCAAAGCTGCGCAAAAGCTGATTTTTATACAGGGAACTTCAAAAGAGCTAGAAATGGTCCAAAACGGCCAATTACTACTAGATCTTGTGCTGAGGTCACTCCTTCAGGGACAGATAGGCTGCTCAAGGCTCCCCACTCCCACTGGTGAGCAAAGAAACTTCCTTCTATCCAAGTAAGGCAATGGGCAACACAGGAACTATACCAAAGTCCAGAATACAGCAAAGCCTGTATAATGGACTATTCTAGTCAAGGAAAGGTGGGAAAACAAGGATTTTTTTTTGTAAGAAAACTACAGAAAAATGCAGGGAAACAGCAGTATATTAAATACACAAGCTAGCGCACTTGAGTGGGCAGCCTCAACAGTTAAATTAAACAAACAAACTTTAACTTAAGTGCAGGTAATAAAAACCGCTGAATGCATATTAAATAGCAGTTAAAGCTTCGTTTACAGCAAGAAAAGAAGGTTGCACAGGTAGAAACAGCAAAAATATACTTACATCTGGAAAGTAGTCACTTTTTTCAGTTCTCTGCTGCTAGCACCACTCTTCAGGACCATGAGGAGCTGTTGCTGAGTAGTATAGTCGAAAAAAAAAACGCTCAGAGGTGGATTTTTATGCAGGGAACTTCAAAAGAGCTAGAAGTGGTCCAAAACGGTCAATTACTACTAGATCTTGTGCTGAGGTCACTCTTTCAGGGACAGATAGGCTGCTCAAGACTCCCCACTCCCACTGGTGAGCAAAGAAACTTCCTTCTATCCAAGTAAGGCAATGGGCAACACAGGAACTATCCCAAAGTCCAGAATACAGCAAAGCTTGTATAATGGACTATTCTAGTCAAGGAAAGGTGGGAAAACAAGGATTTTTTTGTTTTTTTTTTTTTGTAAGAAAACTACAGAAAAATGCAGGGAAACAGCAGTATATTAAATGCACAGGCTAGCGCACTTGAGTGGGCAGCCTCAACAGTTAAATTAAACAAACAAACTTTAACTTAAGTGCAGGTAATAAAAAATGCTGAATGCAGATAACATAGCAGTTAAAGCTTCGTTTACAGCAAGAAAAGAAGGTCGCACAGGTAGAAACAGCAAAAATATACTTACATCTGGAAAGTAGTCACTTTTTTCAGTTCTCTGCTGCTAGCACCACTCTTCAGGACCATGAGGAGCTGTTGCTGAGTAGTATAGTCGAAAAAAAAAACGCTCAGAGGTGGATTTTTATACAGGGAACTTCAAAAGAGCTAGAAATGGTCCAAAATGGCCAATTACTACTAGATCTTGTGCTGAGGTCACTCCTTCAAGGACAGATAGGCTGCTCAGGGCTCCCCACTCCCACCGGTGAGCAAAGAAACGTCCTTCTATCCAAGTAAGGCAATGGGCAACACAGGAACTATCAAAAGGTCCAGAATACAGCAAAGCCTGTATAATGGACTATTCTAGTCAAGGAAAGGTGGGAAAACAAGGATTTTTTTTGTAAGAAAACTACAGAAAAATGCAGGGAAACAGCAGTATATTAAATGCACAGGCTAGCGCACTTGAGTGGGCAGCCTCAACAGTTAAATTGAACAAACAAACTTTAACTTAAGTGCAGGTAATAAAAATGCTAAATGCAGATAAAATAGCAGTTAAAGCTTCGTTTACAGCAAGAAAAGAAGGTTGCACAGGTATAAACAGCAAAAATATACTTAAATCAGGAAAGTAGTCACTTTTTTTCAGTTCTCTGCTGCTAGCACCACTCTTCAGGACCATGAGGAGCTGTTGCTGAGTAGTAGAGTCGAAAAAAAAATGCTCAGAGGTGGATTTTTATACAGGGAACTTCAAAAGAGCTAGAAATGGTCCAAAACGGCCAATTACTACTAGATCTTGTGCTGAGGTCACTCCTTCAGGGACAGATAGACTGCTCAAGGCTCCCCACTCCCACTGGTGAGCAAAGAAACTTCCTTCTATCCAAGTAAGGCAATGGGCAACACAGGAACTATCCCAAAGTCCAGAATACAGCAAAGCCTGTATAATGGACTATTCTAGTCAAGGAAAGGTGGGAAAACAAGGATTATTTTTTTTTTGTAAGAAAACTACAGAAAAATGCAGGGAAACAGCAGTATATTAAATGCACAGGCTAGCGCACTTGAGTGGGCAGCCTCAACAGTTAAATTAAACAAACAAACTTTAACTTAAGTGCAGGGAATAAAAAAACGCTAAATGCAGACAAAATAGCAGTTAAAGCTTTGTTTACAGCAAGAAAAGAAGGTTGCACAGGTAGAAACAGCAACAATATACTCAAATCTGGAAAGTAGTCACTTTTTTCAGTTCTCTGCTGCTAGCACCACTCTGCAGGACCACGAGGAGCTGTTGCTGAGTAGTATAGTCAAAAAATGCTCAGAGACGGATTTTTATACAGGGAACCTCAAAAGAGCTAGAAATGGTCCAAAACGGCCAATTACTACTAGATCTTGTACTTAGGTCACTCCTTCAGGGACAGATAGGCTGCTCAAGGCTCCCCACTCCCACTGGTGAGCAAAGAAACTTCCTTCTATCCAAGTAAGGCAATGGGCAACACAGGAACTATCAAAAAGTCCAGAATACAGCAAAGCCTGTATAATGGACTATTCTAGTCAAGGAAAGGTGGGAAAACAAGGATTTTTTTTGTAAGAAAACTACAGAAAAATGCAGGGAAACAGCAGTATATTAAATGCACAGGCTAGCGCACTTGAGTGGGCAGCCTCAACAGTTAAATTAAACAAACAAACTTTAACTTAAGTGCAGGTAATAAAAAATGCTAAATGCAGATAAAATAGCAGTTAAAGCTTCGTTTACAGCAAGAAAAGAAGGTCGCACAGGTAGAAACAGCAAAAATATACTTAAATCTGGAAAGTAGTCACTTTTTTCATTTCTCTGCTGCTAGCACCACTCTTTAGGACCACGAGGAGCTGTTGCTGAGTAGTATAGTCAAAAACAATGCTCAGAGGCGGATTTTTATACAGGGAACTTCAAAAGAGCTAGAAATGGTCCAAAACAGCCAATTACTACTAGATCTTCTGCTGAGGTCACACCTTCAGGGACAGATAGGCTGCTCAAGGCTCCCCACTCCCACTGGTGAGCAAAGAAACTTCCTTCTATCCAAGTAAGGCAATGGGGAACACAGGAACTATCCCAAAGTCCAGAATACAGCAAAGCTTGTATAATGGACTATTCTAGTCAAGGAAAGGTGGGGAAAAAAAGGATTTTTTTTTGTAAGAAAACTACAGAAAAATGCAGGGAAACAGCAGTATATTAAATGAACAGGCTAGCGCACTTGAGTGGGCAGCCTCAACAGTTAAATTAAACAAACAAACTTTAACTTAAGTGCAGGTAATAAAAAAATGCTAAATGCAGATAAAATAGCAGTTAAAGCTTTGTTTACAGCAAGAAAAGAAGGTCGCACAGGTAGAAACAGCAAAAATATACTTAAATCTGGAAAGTAGTCACTTTTTCAGTTCTCTGCTGCTAGCACCACTCTGCAGGACCACGAGGAGCTGTTGCTGAGTAGTATAGTCGAAAAAAAAAAACGCTCAGAGGCGGATTTTTATACAGGGAACCTCAAAAGAGCTAGAAATGGTCCAAAACAGCCAAATACTACTAGATCTTGTGCTGAGGTCACTCCTTCAGGGACAGATAGGCTGCTCAAGGCTCCCCACTCCCACTGGTGAGCAAAGAAACTTCCTTCTATCCAAGTAAGGCAATGGGCAACACAGGAACTATCAAAAAGTCCAGAATACAGCAAAGCCTGTATAATGAACTATTCTAGTCAAGGAAAGGTGGGAAAACAAGGATTATTTTTTTTTTTTGTAAGAAAACTACAGAAAAATGCAGGGAAACAGCAGTATATTAAATGCACAGGCTAGCGCACTTGACTGGGCAGCCTCAACAGTTAAATTAAACAAACAAACTTTAACTTAAGTGCAGGTAATAAAAAATGCTAAATGCAGATAAAATAGCAGTTAAAGCTTCGTTTACAGCAAGAAAAGAAGGTCGCACAGGTAGAAACAGCAAAAATATACTTAAATCTGGAAAGTAGTCATTTTTTTTAGTTCTCTGCTGCTAGCACCACTCTTCAGGACCATGAGGAGCTGCTGCTGAGTAGTATAGTCGAAAAAAAAAACGCTCAGAGGTGGGTTTTTATACAGGGAACTTCAAAAGAGCTGGAAATGGTCCAAAACGGCCAATTACTACTAGATCTTGTGCTGAGGTCACTCCTTCAGGGACAGATAGGCTGCTCAAGGCTCCCCACTACCACTGGTGAGCAAAGAAACTTCCTTCTATCCAAGTAAGGCAATGGGCAACAGAGGAACTATCCCAAAGTCCAGAATACAGCAAAGCATGTATAATGGACTATTCTAGTCAAGGAAAGGTGTGAAAACAAGGATTTTTTTTTTGTAAGAAAACTACAGAAAAATGCAGGGAAACAGCAGTATATTAAATGCACAGGCTAGCGCACTTGAGTGGGCAGCCTCAACAGTTAAATTAAACAAACAAACTTTAACTTAAGTGCAGGTAATAAAAAAATGCTAAATGCAGATAAAATAGCAGTTAAAGCTTCGCTTACAGCAAGAAAAGAAGGTCGCACAGGTAGAAACAGCAAAAATATACTTAAATCTGGAAAGTAGTCACTTTTTTCAGTTCTCTGCTGCTAGCACCACTCTGCAGGACCACAAGGAGCTGTTGCTGAGTAGTATAGTCGAAAAAAAAATGCTCAGAGGCGGATTTTTATACAGGGAACTTCAAAAGAGCTAGAAATGATCCAAAACGGCCAATTACTACTAGATCTTGTGCTGAGGTCACTCCTTCAGGGACAGATAGGCTGCTCAAGGCTCCACACTCCCACTGATGAGCAAAGAAACTTCCTTCTATCCAAGTAAGGCAATGGGCAACACAGGAACTATCCCATAGTCCAGAATACAGCAAATCCTGTATAATGGACTATTCTAGTCAAGGAAAGGTGGGAAAACAAGGATTTTTTTTTTTTTTGTAAGAAAACTACAGAAAAATGCAGGGAAACAGCAGTATATTAAATGCACAGGCTAGCGCACTTGAGTGGGCAGCCTCAACAGTTAAATTGAACAAACAAACTTTAACTTAAGTGCAGGTAATAAAAAAATGCTAAATGCAGATAAAATAGCAGTTAAAGCTTTGTTTACAGCAAGAAAAGAAGGTCGCACAGGTAGAAACAGCAAAAATATACTTAAATCTGGAAAGTAGTCACTTTTTTCAGTTCTCTGCTGCTAGCACCACTCTGCAGGACCACGAGGAGCTGTTGCTGAGTAGTATAGTCGAAAAAAAAAACGCTCAGAGGCGGATTTTTATACAGGGAACTTCAAAAGAGCTAGAAATTGTCCAAAATGGCCAATTACTACTAGATCTTGTGCTGAGGTCACTCCTTCAGGGACAGATAGGCTGCTCAAGGCTCCCCACTCCCACTGGTGAGCAAAGAAACTTCCTTCTATCCAAGTAAGGCAATGGGCAACACAGGAACTATCCCAAAGTCCAGAATACAGCAAAGCCTGTATAATGGACTATTCTAGTCAATGAAAGGTGGGAAAACAAGGATTTTTTTTTTTTTTTTTGTAAGAAAACTACAGAAAAATGCAGGGAAACAGCAGTATATTAAATGCACAGGCTAGTGCACTTGAGTGGGCAGCCTCAACAGTTAAATTAAACAAACAAACTTTAAATTAAGTGCAGGTAATAAAAAAATGCTAAATGCAGATAAAATAGCAGTTAAAGCTTCGCTTACAGCAAGAAAAGAAGGTCGCACAGGTAGAAACAGCAAAAATATACTTAAATCTGGAAAGTAGTCACTTTTTCAGTTCTCTGCTGCTAGCACCACTCTGCAGGACCACGAGGAGCTGTTGCTGAGTAGTATAGTCGAAAAAAAATGCTCAGAGGCGGATTTTTATACAGGAAACGTCAAAAGAGCTAGAAATGGTCCAAAATGGCCAATTACTACTAGATCTTGTGCTGAGGTCACTCCTTCAGGGACAGATAGGCTGCTCAAGGCTCCCCACTCCCACTGGTGAGCAAAGAAACTTCCTTCTATCCAAGTAAGGCAATGGGCAACACAGGAACTATCCCAAAGTCCAGAATACAGCAAAGCCTGTATAATGGACTATTCTAGTCAAGGAAAGGTGGGAAAACAAGGATTTTTTTGTAAGAAAACTACAGAAAAATGCAGGGAAACAGCAGTATATTAAATGCACAGGCTAGTGCACTTGAGTGGGCAGCCTCAACAGTTAAATTAAACAAACAAACTTTAACTTAAGTGCAGGTAATAAAAAATGCTAAATGCAGATAAAATAGCAGTTAAAGCTTCGTTTACAGCAAGAAAAGAAGGTCGCACAGGTAGAAACAGCAAAAATATACTTAAATCTGGAAAGTAGTCACTTTTTTTCAGTTCTCTGCTGCTAGCACTACTCTTCAGGACCACAAGGAGTTGTTGCTGAGTAGTATAGTCGAAAAATAAAACGCTCAGAGGTGGATTTTTATACAGGGAACTTCAAAAGAGCTAGAAATGGTCCAAAACGGCCAATTACTACTAGATCTTGTGCTGAGGTCACTCCTTCAGGGACAGATAGGCTGCTCAAGGCTCCCCACTCCCACTGGTGAGCAAAGAAACTTCCTTCTATCCAAGTAAGGCAATGGGCAACAGAGGAACTATCCCAAATTCCAGAATACAGCAAAGCATGTATAATGGACTATTCTAGTCAAGGAAAGGTGGGAAAACAAGGATTTTTTTTTTTTTTTTTGTAAGAAAACTACAGAAAATGCAGGGAAACAGCAGTATATTAAATGCACAGGCTAGTGCACTTGAGTGGGCAGCCTCAACAGTTAAATTAAACAAACAAACTTTAACTTAAGTGCAGGTAATAAAAATGCTAAATGCAGATAAAATAGCAGTTAAAGCTTTGTTTACAGCAAGAAAAGAAGGTTGCACAGGTAGAAACAGCAAAAATATACTTAAATCTGGAAAGTAGTCACTTTTTTCAGTTCTCTGCTGCTAGCACCACTCTGCAGGACCACGAGGAGCTGTTGCTGAGTAGTATAGTCGAAAAAAAAAACGCTCAGAGGTGGATTTTTATACAGGGAACCTCAAAAGAGCTAGAAATGGTCCAAAACAGCCAATTACTACTAGATCTTGTGCTGAGGTCACTCCTTCAGGGACAGATAGGCTGCTCAAGGCTCCCCACTCCATACTGAGGAGTGCCTCGAGTGCGTGCATTTTGAGGTTCAGACTTCTGGCATTGAGTAGCATTACCCTCAGTTTTGTGTTACTTGTGCTACTTATGGTGGTGGGTTTGTCTTTTGAGCCTTGCCTAAAAAAGGCACTATGGGTTGGCAAGAGTCTTGGCCAGTATTCGAAAGCCTAAGGATGACAGGTGCAAGCCATCTCTAGTGAAGCAGTGTGGCTTGTCGAGCATGTCATCCCAGGTGGACAGACACTGGATCCCATTTGAATGACACCAGAATCTTAGCCAATTGTTGAAACTGAGAATTTTTTCTTTATACCGTGGTATCATTCTTGTGGAGGGCAGGATGCTACTCAGGGTCATGGTCATATCGGCCTGGGCTACGTGATCAGAGAGCTCTTCCATGTCTCTTTTCATGTAGTCCAGAGAGGTACAGCTCAGGTCTTTCACACCAACATGGAGAATGACAGATTTATATTTCTACTTGTTCTGGAGTGACCTGAGTGCTTGTGTTATGTGGCGGATCCTGGCACCAGACAGGCAGCTAACAGTAACCTTCTCCTTATTCAGCCTAGTGAGTCGGACATCAGTGTACCTGACTTTAGCTACAGCACTCAGGTTCCTGAACCACAAAATGCCCTGCACTGCTCCCCAGCTTGAGTTTGATCCAGATAAACACTGGGATCTTTTAGACAACAGTCCAACTGGATTTTAAATGATTCACCTGTTTTTAAATATATATATATATATATATATATATATATATATATATATATATATATATATATATATATGTGCTTGAAGCCAATCTGTCTTTTTATTTGGAGAAATTGTTATAATGACATGTTAAAAAAGAGAGCATGAATATATGAATATAAAAGGGAAATTTTTTTTTTAATTACATTGCAAGTTTAAAAGTTTTATTCTGCTCAATGCCAAGGAAGAGGACTTTTTCAATGGATCACCATGACTAGGAAAGTGTTTGTTAAGGAGGCTGCCTAATCATAACCTGATGAGCAGTTGCTGCATGGTCTTCCCCTCATTGACATGCTTTCTTCAATTTATTGGCTCACTTAACTTCTGAGCAACAAACTGAATTGGATATACAAAGCTGCACATGGACAATGACAAGTTTGCAGCTAGCTGATGAGACACAGTCAAGAAGCCATTCAGCAAGATGCCGTATGCCAGACTGTTTGAGCAAACATGACCTAATCACCTCAGCATTGGTAGCAACAGGGATATTTTGGTGTTTATGAGTGCCTAGTTTGCTGTTTTTTTATAATTATTCATTTCTGCAGAATAGAGGTAGCAACTAATAAAATGGTTGCAAAGTCCATTGTTGTATAACTAGTATGAGGATGAAATATGGAGTAGAAGAGGACAAATGAGGTGTGCACCACAAACCTCCTTGTCTGTTTGTCTTAAAGTTATTATAAGATCACTGTATAAGGATAGTTTATGGGTCTCCTTTCCTTTCCTCTCCTCTCCTCCCCTTTCCTTTCCTTTCCTTTCCTTTCCTTTCCTTTCCTTTCTTTCCCTTTCCTTTCCCCTTTTCATTCCCCCATGTTCTTCCTGAGTCACTGCAAATTCAGAGCAAAGAAATGTGAAATATTAACAAAAATGAATGTGAACAAGTATGAGTTTATCTTGGGGTTTGTTCAGGAAGTCACTCTATGATATATGGACAAACAGGACTAGCAGAGTAGTCTGTCCTGCATACCAGTCTCCTCAACCTTTGGCAGGGGTGGCTAGTGCTATAGGACTGCGGGACTGTAACCATCCCACCTGTAAAATGGGTCCCCCAACTGTGCATAAAATAAAGCCCCCAGTCCCCCCACCATCCCGTAGAACATATAAAAATAAAAAAAAATCTCAGACTCTGCGCATGCATGCTTAGTTCATGGCTGCTGTGTTAGGCAGACCAGAACTCCAAGCATGCATGCTCAAGCATTCCTGAGCTCCAAACTGCTCAGTTAGGCAGTCCGTATAGGGAAGGGAGTTAACTCCGCCCTTCCAACCCAGAGATCTGTGCGGTGGCAACCGCACAAACTGAAGGTCACTGGACTGCATTGCCCGCAGGCTGGACCAATTGTAGGAGGCTCCAGCCTCCCTCACATCTCATGGGTGACTGAGACCACATGCGAAGGCTAGTACAGGATTGCATTTGTGGATCGGGCCAGTATGGAGGACCAAGCAGAGTACATCGCCATATGGAGGACCGATAACAGGATCACATTTGCAGAGTACATGGCCATCAGATAGGTGTGTGCATTTGCAGAGTACATGGCCATTCTGGAGACAGACAGATGTGTGTGTGAGTGTGTGCATTTGCAGAGTACATGGCTGTTCTGGAGACAGACAGATGTGTGTGTGTGTGTAATGCCCCAGTTACTTCATGGTGGTGGGTAGAGAATAAGGCTTGAACCCTGGGCCCAAGTGTAGAGAATAAGGCTTGAACCCTGTACCTTGGGCCCAAGTGACAAAAGCCTGAATTCCCTACCCACCACCATTTCGAAAACATTTGCAGATTTTTGCCTCATATTAATTCTGTTCCCCATAAAATCTATGGTTTCTGTATTTTTTTACTTAAAACAGACAGTAGTGCAGTGGTAGAAGTGTTGCCTGACAGCTATGGGTTGTTTGGTTTGATTCTTGGCTGGAGTGGAGTCTGCATGTCCTCCCTGTGTTTGTGTGGGTTTGCTCTGGTGTCCTCAGCGGATGTCTGTCCCTAATTTTTGCACTTTATTCCCCCATTATTGGTTTCGTCCAGGCTTTTTTGTGCCAAGGTTGAGAGCTATGGTGATAACTGAACTCACTGAATATGTTTGGAGGCTGTATTCCCCCATTATTGGCTTTGTTCAGCTATTTTGTGCTAAGATGTTGACAACTATGGTGAGAACTGAATTCATTAAATGGTGGCCATTTAAGTTTCAGTCTTCCTTTCTTTTATAAGAATAGATGATTTGACATGGTGGTATGTTGCTCTGTCTGTTTTGCACAGGGACCTGGGTTCAATATTTGGCAGTGAAATGTATGGTTGTAACACAGCATTTTATTCTAGCAACTTTCCAACATTATACAAGCAATGTTTAAAATGTGTCCCTGGTTTTTGGGCTTTTGTCCCCCCCCCAAATAAATTTTGGCTTTGCCCAGACTTCTTGTGCTGCAAAGTTCAGAGATGCAGCTGAGTGTCGAGTAGATTTTACAAGGAGCTGAGAGCTGCAGGGAACAAAAGTTTAGTGCTGCTCATGCCAAGTCTGCTTATATTGTAAATAGCACAACAGGTAGTGTACTTGCTTTTGATGCAGAAGGCTGTGGGTTCTACTCCCACAGTAGATAGATCCATTGCTGATACTGTACTCTGTTGTAAAGGGGAAGGATGCTGCAGTCCTCTTTGATGAAGATACCTAGTAATTATGAACCTATTATCAGTTTGCCATCCATTCCCTATTGCGATATTACTAGCATTATAATTTTTTTAATGCGACATAAGCAATTTATTCCTCAAGGGCAACAGGCACTTTATTTGTAGATGAAATAATGACATATAAAGTTATTTGCTAGCAGTAACCTCTTCATTAGTTAACAAATTTCTTTAATGTGGAATTACTTAGATGACCTTTACTTCTTCAGAGATCGTGCATATTTACTGATACTGGTAGACTGTTGAAGTCTGAGTAGACTTTTATGATGGAAATGTTCTGAATTGGGCAGTTCAACTGTACTGTATTGTACAAGGAATATAATTTTATACAGTCAGGAAGGTGTATCAAAGAGCATGTGTATGTTTCGTGTTCAAGGGGCCTATGATTTCAAAACAGCCCAAAATGAATCTTTATTTGCCACTGGCAAAATGTATTTTCTTTGAATGTGGGTTTCAATGCTGTTTCAATGAATGTGAGTTTCAAGGGCAGAGAAGTTTTAATGCTAAGTATATTTTCATTGTGAGACTGTATTGCTTTGTTTAGCAGATATCTATTAGGATTTATGCTGTAAAATATAAAATAAAACTTTCAAATGAAATCCATATCATCGCAGAAGTAAAGCAGTATGCACATTACAGTGTTTATGGCAAATGGGGCGAAATAACCAAGGAATGGGACATTGGAATGGCTGCAGGGGGGGCGCTCCATTCGACCATGATTTTTTGAGGGGGGGAGGGCAGCAAACTCAGACAGCCCCGGCTGAACTATACCTCTCAACTGTCCAGAATTTTGCAGAATGAATAGATTTTTGCTTCTTATTTTTGGTTTGATCCTCATAAAATTTGTGGTTTTCTGCCAAATCATTTAGGAATGAAGTCAATAAATAATGACAGACATTGAGTTTCAGACGTCATAACCTTCAGAAAAATGCATGCTAAAGCAAGACCTGTTATTTTATCAACTGTCTTAAGTTTATACAAGAGCAATTTTTAGTACTGTTTGCATGTTCCCCCAATATATTTGGCCTTGTCCAGATTTCCTGCATTAAGAGGTTGAGAGGTATGTGCAAATAAATCGCTTTATAGAATTAGGAATATCCAAACCTCTCAACTGTCCCCAATTTTGGCTCAAAATGTTGCTCTCCCCCTAATAATCCATCTGCAAAATGGCAATTTTGTAGGAAAATGTGGAGGGTTTACAATTATAAATAACTGTAATGATCAGACTTATAGATTACTTTTATTTCAGAAATGCATGTAGATGATCTTATTTTCTCAGCTGCTCAAGTTAACAGTACTGATTTTAAAAAGGTGTCCCTTCTTTGACAGGTTCCCAGCTGTATTGTGTGGCAATTTTATATTTTTGCATAACATTTTTGGTCTGTTTTTCATAAAATTCCGGTTTCCTGGCAAATTAGTAGCAAATAATTAAAGACTGAAGTTAGAAAATAATGGCAGACATTTGAGTTTCAGATTTCATACCTTCAAAAATTCCTACTAATGCAAGACATACTACTATTCTATTATCTTTCTAAGTTTATAAGAGCAATATTTAAACATTGTCTTTATTTTTGGGCCCGTGTCCCACTTTTAGTTCTATGTATGGCTTTGTCCAGATTTCTTGCTCTGAGGTTGAGAGGTATGAGTGTCAGAGCCATCACCATCAGCCAGAGACATTTCAAACTGTGACCTACTTTTTGCACCCCACTCCCCATTGTAGTGGCTCTGGATGTGGCCAAGCAAGGCAAGGAGCACTTATGCAGTGTAAGTGTGCAGAGTATTCCCCCATCCTAGGTAGACCACAAGTACGACCGTGGATTTTCATCTGTCCTTGATTTTGCAGAATGTTCTGGTTTTCTGTCATATTTTTATACTGTTGATTTATGCTTCTTATTATTCAGAAAATGCATGCTGTTGCAGTGTCCTGTTGCTCTGTATTAAAGTAGCAATGCTTTATTGAC
This sequence comes from Protopterus annectens, assembly GCF_019279795.1. Lineage (NCBI taxonomy): Eukaryota > Metazoa > Chordata > Ceratodontiformes > Protopteridae > Protopterus > Protopterus annectens. Next base: position 1,687,149,578 of record NC_056733.1, read on the forward strand.
CATCAGATAAGCTTGTCAGAGATTGTAAGATGCAAGTAAGCTTTAATAAGCATACTGTTAAAGAATTACCAACCTTGAAATCCTTTTCATTGTTGCCATGCAGAGAATATTTACATAACTAGATAAGTATAAGCCTTAGGTATTGAAATGCATATGACAGTATTTGAAATAAAGGACAGGATTACAGTATTTTCAGAAGCTCATTACATTTGTTGGAAACTTGCAGTTATCTTTGAAGGCTTTACCCGTAAACTAAACAGAATGCCAATCTATCAAGTGTGGTCCATAACTTGTGCAGTAATCCTTTAAGCAATTTATCTTGAGCTTGTTTCTTGTTCGTTGTTCATTTTTTACTTTGATCATGTGTTCCCCATGAAACAAGTAGATAGTTGTTGTCAGGCAGCAGGTCTTTTTTGGATAAGAACCATTTTTACAAGTGGGGGTATCACAGAGATTGCTACTTTCAGCATGTTACTTGGTAATTTTATAAAGCTGAATATAAATTATAATTAGAACTGCTGTGCAAGGAGAAGTGGTTTGAGCTGAGTGCTGCTTGTTTTATTTTATACTTGATTTTGACTGGCATTCCAGTAATATATTTAAAAAGCAATTTATTTTTTTCATGCCTCACAACCTTTGTGTTTCCATCTAGATATTAAGTAAGTTGTCATGTAGCCAATGCATTGCAATATTTTTTCTTCTACACTTCATTTTGTCTTGATTGGACTCTCGTAATGACTGTTTGGCACCCAGGGCAGTGTATTTAATTAAAGTTCCAGTTGTTGTGGTTTTGAGCATAGCCCCACCCCTTTCTAGTTGGTCACACCCCTTCCCAATTGGCCCCACCCATTCAGCTGTCTCCTGCAGCCCCCCTTTAATTTGAAGTCAGCAGCCACCACTGACCTTTGGTATTAAAATGAACTTTATGGTGTTTATGAATATCTGGTTTACAAACTTTTTATTCTGGCTGAATTAGATAACATCCAATAAACTAGTCACAAAGTCTATTGTTGTGTGTCTTTTTTGTGTGAGAAATGCAGGATGGAAAATGCATTGCCCTATATTCAACTGCAGCATTATGCACTGACTGTATAATACCCTAACACACTGAATAATGTGAATGCAGCTTCATAGACAAAATGTCTGTGTATAGTTTTGGTGGGGCACAGAAAAGGAATGGTAACTGTGAACAAAATCATTACACAGAAATTGCTACTTAAGTAATGATTACAATAAAGGAGACAAATGTTTACTCTGAAGGAAGTGTGCATGAATCTACACCCAATACTTGTTCTCTTCAAGAGAATAAAGTCCTGCTGCTTCATGTAATGTTATATTCCTTGAGCAGAAACTGTCCATTTTTTACTGATTACTTATGCAGCAGTGGGCATTTGCACTATAGCACTTATTTATTATTCAGTCTAAATCCTTTCTGTGCAGAGTCTGCAGCAGGTGTTTACTTCTGCAGTTTGCACCCATGATTTTCTCTGTGCATGGTTTATTCTTGCATACCTTTTCATGAAACACCTTCCCAAAATGCTGAGACAGATAGTTCTAGCTTTTTATTCACATATATGCACAGCCAGCTTTTCCTGTATCCAGGCTGTTAATTGTAACCTATTTTGGAGGGGCACACTCAGCATGCCATATCTGTGTATTAAAGAACTAGCCTTACTGCACTGATTTCTGGGAAACAAATTCAGGTACATGTGTGATAGTGAAAGGAAAAAAATCATCATTTCATTTTTCAAAAAAGGCAGCACTGAAAACAGTGATCGTTTTGTTTGAGAATCACTTCCTTACAAAGCCAAAATTAGTTTTTAACTTTAAACTTCCTTATTCAATAAGAACATGGGTTTATTAGGAATTGGTCTGAATTATATCACTTGTATCCAAGAAGTCTAGTTTACAACCGTCTTGCTTGAGTGCCTTACCCAGTTAATTTTTTAACATTAATTATACTTGAACAATAAATATATGGAGCTAGAATAAATGGTCTGAATGCAAGAGCTGTAGATCACTGTTTCTTTGTGCAATAATACTTGTACTCAAAGGAATAACATACCTGCTTTAACATTTCTATGCAAATATTAAAATTCTTTAAATAAAATCTAAAGCAAAAATGTCAGCTACCAGGTCCATGTAAATCAGTTCTGTTTAATACAAGAACAAGATGTTTGACAGGAAAGATGAATTGTTTTAATCAGAGTACTTACAGGGTAGCATCTGAAGTATAGTGTAACATATGAGCATGACAGTTTGCACAAAAATTGTATGGCTAGGCTTCATTGACTGGCTTAATGAGAATTTTTATGTGTCAAATACTAAATTAAGAAATTAAAGAGATGTTCATACTCTGTCTCTGCCTCACTTTCTCTCTGTATCTCTTTATGTTACTCCGCACTCATTTTTTTTTTCTTTTCCATTGAAAGTAAACCTGTCATAAAATCAATCAGAAACGTGTTTTTCAAAGATCAAGGCTTCTTTTTGATTTGCTCTCTCAAAGTCGCCAAATCCAATGTATGCTGGCATCACAAATGTGTTATTGTAGGTTGTCAGATAGCTGAATGATAAGGAGGTTGAAGCATAGTTTAAAAGGGGCTTAGAGGGAATGTTGGCTATGTAGTGTGCCACACAGCTGTTTACCTGACGTTGAAAGGCTTTGAAATCATGATTTACATATATCTCATTTGATTTATGTTACTCTAAATACTGAAGCTTTTTTCACAAATCATTGTAAAGCAAATGACAGTTCTGCAACATTTTCCAAGAAAGATGTATATAGAGTTCATGGATGAAAGAAATGCAGATGAAGAAAGAATTAAGTTCATAAAGACAATCACACATTTAAACCAGCTGCAGAATAGTCCACACTTCTAATGACGAAAATGCATTGCACTTATTGATCTATGTATCTCCCGTATCTTATGAAATATATATTCAACTATAGGGGGTGCAGGGTGGTTTGTCCCCCTGTTTATATTTGGAGAAGTGTAATATGTTGCTGTACGTAGTTGTGCTGGAATATACTAAGAGTTGGTGCATGTTTTTTTTTATGTTTTTCATTTTTTTAATGTTATAAAATTAATTGTTTTGAATTTTCAGGATTTGGGTATCTTCTTCTTTTTCCGGTTAGGGGTCGCCACAGCAGATCATCTGTCTGCTCATAATTGGCAGTGGAGTTTTACAGTGTCAGGTTGCCAGCCTGGCGCCCAACCTTCCACAGAAAGAACACACACGCACACCTAGGGCTAATTTAGAGTGTCCAATCCACCTACCGCATGTCTTTGGGAGGAAAGCGGAGCACCCAGAGGAAACTCACGCAACCACAGGGAGGACATGCAGACTCTGCACAGAAAGCACCCCAGCTGAGAATCGAACCTTTTGCAGTGAGGCAGCAATGCTAACCGCTGGACCACTGTGGCAACCCAATATCAAAATTTTGGCATCAAAGTTTTGAAATTCAAGATTTTGGGCTTTGGTGGTGCTGCGGTAGTGTTGTTGCCTCACAGTAAGACATTGTCCTGTTCGATTCTCAGCTAAATCGGCTTCTGTGTGGAGACATGCGTGAATGGGCATACATTCGTTGAAGGTTGTGCGTCAGAGCTAGCAACTCGGCGTGTAAAAATCTACTGCCAATCATTAGCAGACCGGGAAAAGCCAAAAGACACAACAACAGCAATCTGAAGTGAATCCATATGTATGTATGTATGTATGTATATGTATATATATATATATTATATATACATATATTTATATAGGTTTACTATCAAAATTGCAAAAGGCTTAATAATTTTTGTTTCCAGTTTCGAGGTAAACCATCGAAACCAGAATCTCGACCATGTCACAATGTTTACCCAAATGATTGAATCGTTTGAGTCAACATTGTCATCGAAAACATCACGTGATATCTGTACAGGAGCTGATGTAAATCAAACTCCTATATGACATATCACATATTTGAAGTGGGGCAAGCCCCCCTGCACCCCTCTGTGGGGGCCTGCACCCCACACACCCCTTGCTAATAATATATTCCAAATCCCAGATCGAACTACAGTGGGATATGGATGAATTTCCAATCCACACTCTACCACAATGTCTGTACAGTTTGTCGAACACACTTATGCAAATGCACTACTGCATTCACGTAAGTGTGTTCAACTATCCCATATACTTCACATTTTGTGAATGACAATCTGATTTTTCAACAGCATACTTGCTGAAAGATTGTTGTTTGCACAAATAATAGTAAACCATATATATATATATATATATATATATATATATATATATATATATATATATATATCTATGTTGTGTCTTTCGGCTTTTCCCGGTTAGGGGTTGCCACAGCGGAACTCCGGTCTGCTAATGATTGGCAGTGGATTTTTACGTGCCGAGTTGCCAGCTCTGATGCACAACCTTCAACGAAGGTAAGCCCTACGCCCATTCATGCATGTCTCCACACAGAAGATGCTCTTGCTGAGAATCGAACAGGACAACGTCTTACTGTGAGGCGACAACGCTACCGCAACATCACCACCGCAGTGTATATATATATATATATATATATATATATATATATATATATATATATATATATATATATATATATATATATATATATATATATAAAATGGATAGTTATTAAATGCACTGCTACTACATGTAAGGGATCACATCTGTTTCCCATGCATGACACAGGACAGAGCAGGAACCACGCAGGAATTCTATGTGGTAGCATGCTTCCCTGAAGTGTGGAGGCCATATATTTTACACACATAGAAATAAAAGCCCCACCTGCAGAACATGAAATGTGGTACATCAACAGAAAAGGTTTCGACTCTATAAACTGTCATGTTGTCTGTAGTGCCAAAGGGGCTATCTACAGTGCCAGTGCATGTAACCAAAACAGTCTCCATGACTCACACATATGGCGCACATGTGAGTTGTATGCCAGGTTGGCTAGGGGTGATATTCCTCATGGGTATCTATGAGATGCAGGTATTCCCTTGAACACTGGCTCATGATACCCATAAGAAATTCACACAATTCCATTGAGCAAGGATACAACAAAACCCCCATTCAAACTATGAATATTATAGAACATGTGTTTAGATTTCTGAAATCAAGGTTCCAGTGTCTGGACACATCATGATGTGCACTGTAGTACAACTTAAGCACCTCTGCCAAAATACATACAGTTTGTACCATATTACACAATCTAATTCTCAGAAATCAGCTTCAACAAGGACAACAAGAAACAGGACCACAACTTTCAAGGACCACAGGCAGGGCAGCAGCAGCAGGTCCAGATGAGGAGTTTGAGGAAGTACCACCAGGCTGACACCAAAGAACTGAGTATGTGTGAGTACACAGTGTCCAGTCAGTAACAACATATGTATAATACTCAAAAGTACTGGTTAGATAGCTTGCATGTGCGGAAGGTGGTATTGACACATGTATTATTTTCTTCAATGTGTGTTTGTCTGCATTAACCCAGTCAAACACTATGCTAGCACTACATCCTAACATCTTCTGCAGGTGCAAGCCATACATGGTAGAATAGTCAGTTCAGTTTCATCACCCCCAATTACAAGAACCACCACTACCAGGAATTGCACTGCTACTTATAGAGCCCTGGAAAGACATCTGTATGCTACCTGAATGGGAGCAATTTCTGCTGGATGAGTTCTCCTCATGACTACATCAAGGATCATGACCCCAAGGCCTATCTCATCTGGGCATGGACACCTTAATCACTAATGAAACAGCGCATGTCATGTCACTACAGGAGTGGGGTCTTACATGTCCTTGTCTGCTAATATCACAGACACTGCATGATTTAGCATGCCATTCATCCTGTCCAAGGAGCTGCCCACATGGTTCAGGGAGTCATGTACATCAGGTTGCACAATGTTTCATAGTCTCATTCTCTCTTCCAAGGCCCTCATGGAATGTGCATGTGTCTCCACTAGAACCCTACACATACATCTGGCTGCACCTAATGACACACCAGTATGAGAAGGAGGGTGGACAGCAGGTCTCCTTCAAGTACGTCTACCAACTCTCCTGTGCGACACTTCTCCCTTACAATGGCTAAGTGGAGTAGCTGCCAGCTCTGGAACTGGAGTAACCACATTACCCTTATCAACTGTTTCACCTTCCACCTGTCTTATATCAGAGGTCTCCTTTTTATAGTTATGCATAGGCATACTGACTGTGTTCAAAATATGAGCAGGAAGTATGGGAGCCATAAACACAATGTCAGACTGATCCTCTGTTCTCTAAGACTATGCCTCTTCATCATCATCATCATCACCATCATCATCAGAGGCTACTGACAGTCTGACAACATGTCATAGGAGTTCCACAGTGCTCCGCTCAGGATCACCTATGACAACAAACAATAAACACAACAAAAAGCGAAACAGAAAATAAAATGAATAAAATCGATCACATATTTTTCTTATATAAAAGGTATGTTAAACTCTAACAGATACTAAAGTGACACACATTTTAATCTTATATAGTTCTGACTCTGCCTTATATACAGTAATAACAATAACAAAATTTGTGTTTATCATGTGAATGAGGGCTGGCAGCATGCAATCCAGATGTAATTGTATGTGAGGAAGAGAAAGGAAAAAAGGCTGATAAGCATCACAATGCAAATGAAACAAGAAAAAACAGATCAATTCCCTTCACATGTGCAGATTAAAATGTTTCCTCCACCAAGGTGTTGTTTGACACACTTATTGCAGTCGGATAACTCAGACATCTAGGATGTTTGTTTGTGTCTTTTGGCTTTTCCCAGTTAGGGTTCACCACAGCAGAACTCTGGTCCGCTAATGATTGGCAGTAGATTTTTACGTGCCAAGTTGCCAGCCCTGACACACAACCTTCAATGAAGGTACGCCCATTCACGCATGTCTCCACACAGAAGACACTCTAGCTGAGAATCGAACAGGACAACATCTTACTATGAGGCGACAATGCTACCGCAGCACCACACATCTAGGATGTATGCGTATAAAATATAGCAATGACACTTGCACTTTGCATACCTTGAAGGTCGGCTTGAGACACTTTGTGTTTGTCATCTATAACTATATCAGCACTAATGTTGTCAAGGATTCTATGGGAACCCTGTGCCAGGTTATCCAGATCTCTGACAGTGGACATGAATTCCTCTGTCTCAGTTTGTTCCTGGGAAATTTGCAACCACCCTACAGCAGGCAGATATTATCATATCACTTGCCTGGTGTCATATCTGGAAGTAAGTTCTCCTATGTCCTCCAGCAGCTTGATGTTATTGACCATCTGCTGCCATATCCTGTCAGACAGATTGGTCACCTCTATCTCTCCCTAACAGAAAAGCTCCATGGTGATGTAAGACATGGATAATGACCTAATTGTATGCATCAGTGAATAGTGGCTTGCCCAATTCAGGTTTCTTCTAGGGTGCCATAACCCTGTACAAAATGAAACAGAAAACAGACACATAATTAAGTATCTAATGGATAGACAAGATGGCTGCAAACTCAATTATGTATGAATGTATGCATCCATCATGCACACAAAAATTGAAAAGTTAATGCTCCCTATGACTAGAAATAAAATGGGACAACCCCCAAAGAATTCTAAATCAAGAATCAACAGCAATCTATAACCATTCCGTAACACAGCTAACACAGGTTGAATTGTGTAATTTGTGTAATGCATCACAGCATTAATGATAAAAATTCAAACTGTAGCATTTGAAATGTAAGACAGCTGTTGCAAGTGCCATCTCCACTGTTGTGGGAGAGCAGTCAAGTAGAAATTTACAAACCTGACACATTTTTCTTTCTGCTGACACAGAAAAAAGGCATATCTTGCTACAAAGTTATAATGACAGACATAAGTCATTTGAAATTGTCAGTATTAATTGTGTGCGTTGTGTGAACAAAGCATTTCTTCTGTTGTCTGTTCCCTTCACCATTTCCATGACATTAGCTAAAGTCCTGAAGTTGTGAGATAGATAGATATATATATATATGATAGTACTGATGTGGTAAGGAGATGTGAGAAGGCTGAATGCATCAGTGCAATGCAGTAGTAGCTCTGCTCATTGATAGACATGCACTGCGATTCATTTTATGTGGCTTCAGGTTGTTATTCCCAAAAAAGTGGTTTGCATCCTGCTGATGATAAATATTGGCTCCTGCATTTGCATGTCACTTGGAAGCACAAAATGAGCTTCCTATGCTTAGAGAAAAAAAGTGAAAAAAAATAGATTAGGTTTCCTTATGCAACATAAACCAGCCTAGAGGCATTGAGTGGCCATCAACACTCTGGATAGTACGCACAGATGAAAATACACCTGTCAGGTGCATGCATGGTTTAAATCTATTTAAATGATGATTTACAGAGAGTGGTCTGAATACACACTTAATCACATTTTGTGATACCATTCTGTTCTTGTTTAAAAATCATATATTGTCAGTATTACTAACATTATGTGAGCAGAAGTGTTCACTTTCTCATTACAGGTTCAAAAGTTCATAGGATCATAGAACCACCCTGAAACCACCATCCTTCCACCTATTTCACCACCTCTCTCATAATGTATCTCTAACCCTATTCCCCTGCCTCTTCTACCACTTCCCTTCCTCCCTCTCTATCCATTCTTGATTCCTTCAGTTTCATAATAACCTACTTGACCTAGTCTGTCTCCTATACTCGATTTCCCTTACATCTCCAACTAACCATTCTGACTTTCCTTTCTTGTTTCGAACTCCTAAACAACTAGGTCTACCCATTTAAAATATGTAATTGGTTTCATAATCCTTTCCTAACTATTAACTTATTTTGCTCTAAGCAGCTTTAATGATATTGTAACTAGTCTCATATTCATGAAAAGTAGTGTAACAGGATTCAACTCAGAAATAACCCACAACAAGAATATACGAATATGCTGATCCAGAACACTAGGACTCCACAATAAGTTGACCAGATAATTCAATATAAATAAAATGTATTGTAAAAAAACACTGATTTAGTGCTTTCATCAACACAAAGTTGACTTCATCAGAATACTTAAAAACTGCAAATAGTCCATCTTATGCTATTAGATTTTGGCGCCAAAACTCTAAGCCAATCTCCATTCAAATGCATTTAAAGGCATAGCATGTACTAATATCACTGAAATACAAAACCAATACTTAATTAATTCATTCAGCTTCATCTATAAATGTGAAAAATAAATATAATATTTAAATGTTTCAAAATGTCATCATTCCTATAATGTACATAAGTAATATATATAAAAAGTGTATGTAAAAACATTAATTAACATCACAAAAATTCCTATTGTATCTAATGTACTTGTATTCATAGTTTAGCAAGTAATATAGGTTTAGTAGGTATACTGTCATTCAAACCTGGGAAGGTAGTGGCATCTAAAAGTAACTGCCACTTAACTTATTTTTCTCCTAATATTGCCTTTATATTACCTCCCCTGGGACTAATATACACCTGTTCTAAGAATGCAAACTTGAAATTATGACATTCTCCCTTGTCTGCAATGTGCCTAAACAAAGCATTGTTAACGTCCTTTCTTTTTATACAGTATAAGTGATCGTATATTCTATTTTTAAGCAACCTTTCGGTCTTCCCTATATAATATCCAGGACATATCATGCATTTTGCTAAATATATAATGTACTTAATGTTGCAGTTACCTGGTATGAAATAGATAATAGTTCTATTCACATTCTCCAAAATCAAACTCTCAGTTTCTAAAATGTAACTGCAATAACGGTAATTTCCACACTTGTTAGTGTGTGCAGTCTTATTCAATTTTCTCATATTAACTAAATTCATCTCAAAGTTACGTTTGATGTTCCTGTCCATTTTAAATACAAAGGTTGGTGTGACTTCTATCAAATTACTGATATGTTCATCAGCCTTTAAAATATTCCAACTGTTCATTAATACACGCTTAACTTTCTCTGCACATAGAACATATTTCACCACACATGCTCTGCTGTAACAAACATTATCGAGATTTAAATTAGTCTCCATCTGTACTTTTCCCTTTCCTAGCAAGGGTTTATATTTTTTGTTCCATTCTTTAATGACAAACTGAGCTACATCGTCTATTAAGCCCTTTGGATAACCTCTCTCCATAAATAAGGTACTAATAAATTGTATTTCCTGAACCATATCTTCATGACAAGATGTCATCCTTGCTGCTCTTATACACTGTGCCTTGAAGATGTTCCATTTAAGCTTCTTAGGATGATTACTAGCATATTCTAAGTAACTATTACTGAAAGTCTCATTCCTGTAAATATTAGATTTAAACTCTGTAAAAGTATTTGAAATTAGAGTATCCAAATAAGCTATACTCTCAGTCTGAACATTGTGTGTAAATTTCAAATAAGTGTTGGTACCATTTAGATAACTAATGAATGCCTCCACATAATCTAGTGGACCATTCCATAAAATGAAGATGTCATCCAAAAATCTTGTGTATAATTTAATATACTTCATGTGTTGACTGTTAAATACATTTTCTTCCTCCCAGTCTATCATCACCACATTGGAAAATATAGGGGCGCAGGCAGCACCCATGGCAACTCCCCTAATTTGTTTGTAGTATTCTCCCTCATAAAAAAAATAAAATTACTGTCCAATACAATTGACATACACTCAACTATCAAATTTACTCGATCACCACCTAACTTTGCGTGCTTAATAATACTTCTATGAAAACTTTCCATGCCTTCCAATTTAGGTATGCACGAAAAAAGGTCAATAACATCAATAGTAATGATAATAATATCCTTCTTCCATATCTCAGCTGTTATACGTCCCAAGAAATCCCATGAGTCCTTTAAGACATGTGATACTTTGTCATAGGTATGTTTTAACCATCTATCTATGGCCGTACATATGTTAAATGTTTTAGATTGACTGACAGATATTATCGATCTAAAAGGGGTGTTATTTAAATTTTTGTGAACCTTAGGATTACCCACTATAGTAGCTAGTTTAGGAAAGTCCACCTTCATGAAATTAAACTCTTCTAAAGTGATTCTGTTGTCTAACAGGTATTCGTCAAGGTACATATCAATTCGTCTGTATGAGATATGAATTTCATTAAGAGAAACAATCTCATAATTATCTGTATGTTGTAAAATTTCATACAATTTGTTAATATACTCATAGTTGTCATATATCAGAATTCCTCCACCTTTGTCCGGTTTCATAATTCTAATGTTATCATCCTGTTTAACCTGTTTAAACATAGCAAGTTCGGCTTGTGTCAAATTATTTCTTGTTTTGCATCTAAATCTATCCTGCCAAAGCTTGTACAGTTCCTTAGTCACCACTTTCTCATATGTCACTATACTAGGATGAGCTGGTGGTAGAAAATAACTTTTCTTCTTTAACATGTTGGATGTTGTAACAGATTTTTTACCTTTAAAAAAGATTGCCAAATTAAATTTTCTAAGAAATAATTTTAATTCTATAAGAGTGTCCACAATGTCAAACCTGAGCGTTGGTATAAATTTCATTCCTCTTTTGAGATGTTTGATATGCTCTTTCTTTATTTTTAAACTTGTGTAGTTGTACACATTAAAGTTATCCATACTACTAATAACTACATTCTCTAATACTATCTCTGTAATTTTACTAGTATCTACCTCTTCTAAACATTGCTTAACTATTTCATCCTTGGGTAGTCTATATAATTCCTTTCCCCTTTGTCCTTGTACCAATTTCGTTTCCATGGGGGATGTTGGTATTTTTTTGGACCCCCATGAAAATTTGCCTCTTCATTTTGCCTATTATACATTCGACCTCTACTGGGTGCATTTTCTTGTCTGTTGTAAATTTCATCATTATTAACATTAGTACCAAGCTTCTCCCTATTTTGCTTCCCAGAATAAACTCTATTAGTACTAAACTGTTTTAAATCCCATTCTATTTTCTTGTTTTTCCTTTTAAAAATGTTTTCAGACTTCATTTCAGTATTCTTTATCTGTTTGGTGTATAATGTTTCCCACTGTGGGAATATCAAATCACTTTTAATAGCCATATTAAATGCTTCAGTTTCAACTAGTAAATGACATAATTTTTCATCATTGTATTTCATAAGCAATTTGATATACTCAAACCCAAAATTATTAAACAATTTCTCAAAATCAGTTTTCACTTTGTCAGTTAAATCAATACCCATGGGTGCTTTAAAAAAATATAACCCTACTGGAATGATTTTTAACTCTAAGCATTTTTTAAGGTATTTGTTGTCTAATTGCACACCTTTAACAGCTCCAAGCTTTTTGCTTAGCTTGTAAATCATAACTTTCAAAGTTCCCATGTCCTGACTGTTGTTAGGACAATTAATAGTCTCTGCATTATGTTCGGAAATGTGAAAATTTTATTCCGTTCTAAGCAATGCATTAAAATTGTCACCATCGTTATTAGTCACTTGTTTGGTTACATTCTTGTTACCAGAAAAGTTATTAACAGTACCTTTGCCATTGCCACTAACGGCTGTATGTCCGAATTGCTCCGGTTTTCGGTTTGGCTCCTCTAAGTATAAACTCCTCCTCCGAATTGTCATGTAAAGAAACGTCCAGTATAAATTGCCTTTCTGAACCTTTAGAATTGTAGTTAGTTCTAACATTCCTATAAGAGGCAAAAGCATTTTCTGAGCCTGCTGAATTACAGATGTTCCGCTGAGCATCTGGGATTTTGTCTGTCACGTCACTTCCATTTTCTTGGTGAATAGAGTGTCTCAAGATATGCCCACCACTCATTCCCTGCTGTGTATTAAATTCAATATCGTGTTACTTCACCCTTGAGTATATCAACCTCCGACTGCAATTTGAGCATGTCATCATGTTTGAAAGGTGAAAAAATAGATGGTAGGTCTTCCGTAGAGTCCATTATTTTCTCAACAATAGCCACAAAAAGTAGCATAACAGGATTCAACTCAGAAATAACCCACAACAAGAATATCTGAATATGCTGATCCAGAAGACTAGGACTCCACAATAAGTTGACCAGATAATTCAATATAAATAAAATTTATTGTGAAAAAACACTGATTTAGCACTTTCATCAACACAAAGTTGACTTCATCAGAATACTTAAAGACTGCAAATAGTCCATCTTATACTATTAGATTTTGGTGTCAAAACTCTAAGCCAATCTCCATTCAAATGCATTTAAAGGCATAGCATGTACTAATATTACTGAAATACAAAATCAATACTTAATTAATTAATTCAGCTTCATCTAAAATGTGAAAAATAAATATAATATGTAAATGTTTCAAAATTTCATCATTCCTGTAATGTACATAAGTAATATATATAAAAAGTGTATGTAAAGACATTAATTAACATTACAAAAATTCCTATTGTATCTAATGTACTTGTATTCATCATTTAGCAAGTAATATAGGTTTAGTAGGTATACTGTCGTTCAAACCTGGGAAGGTAGTGGCATCTAAAAGTAACTGCCACTTAACTTATTTTTCTCCTAATATTGCCTTTATATTCCCTCCCCTGGGATTAATATACACCTCTTCTAAGATTGCAAACATGACATAAATTAAAATGACATCTTCATTTTATGGGATGGTCCACTAGATTATGTGGAGGCATTCATTAGTTATCTAAATGGTACCAACACTTATTTGAAATTTACACACAATGTTCAGACTGAGAGTATAGCTTATTTGGATACCCTAATTTCAAATACTTCTACAGGGTTTAAATCTAATATTTACAGGAAGGAGACTTTCAGTAATAGTTACTTAAAATATGCTAGTAATCATCCTAAGAAGCTTAAACAGAACATCTTCAAGGGACAGTGTATAAGAGCAGCAAGAATGACATCTTGTCATGAAGATATGGTTCAGGAAATACAATGTATTAGTACCTTATTTAGGGAGAAAGGTTATCCAATGGGCTTAATAGACAATGTAGCAAAGTTTGTCATTAAAGAATGGAACAAAAAATATAAACCCTTGCTAGGAAAGGGAAAAGTACAGATGGAGACTAATTTAAACCTCGATAATGTTTGTTACAGCAGAGCATGTGTGGTGAAATATGTTCCATGTGCAGAGAAAGTTAAGCGTGTATTAACGAACAGTTGGAATATTTTAAAGGCTGATGAACATATCAGTAATTTGATAGAAGATACACCAACCTTTGTATTTAAAATGGACAGGAACATCAAAAGTAACTTGGAGATGAATTTAGTTAATATGAGAAAATTGAATAAGACTGCATACACTAAACAAGTGTGGAAATTACCGTTATTGCAGTTACATTTTAGAAACTGAGAGTTTGATTTTGGAGAATGTGAATAGAACCATTATCTATTTCAAACCAGGTAACTGCAACACTAAGTACATTATATATTTAGCAAAATGCATGATATGTCCTGGGTATTATATAGGGAAGACCGAAAGGTTGTTTAAAAATAGAATATACGATCACTTATACTGTATAAAAAGAAAGGATGTTAACAATGCTTTGTTTAGGCACATTGCAGACAAGGAAGAATGTCATAATTTCAAGTTTGCATTCTTAGAACAGGTGTATATTAATCCCAGGGGAGGTAATATAAAGGTATTATTAGGAGAAAAATAAGTTAAGTGGCAGTTACTTTTAGATGCCACTACCTTCCCAGGTTTGAATGACACTATACCTACTAAACCTATATTACTTGCTAAACGATGAATACAAGTACATTAGATACAATAGGAATTTTTGTGATGTTAATTAATGTTTTTACATACACTTTTTATATATATTACGTATGTAATTATAGGAATGATGACATTTTGAAACATTTAAATATTATATTTATTTTTCACATTTTAGATGAAGCTGAATGCATTAATTAAGTATTGATTTTGTATTTCAGTAATATTAGTACATGCTATGCCTTTAAATGCATTTGAATGGAGATTGGCTTAGAGTTTTTGGCACCAAAATCTAATAGTATAAGATGGACTATTTGCAGTTTTTAAGTATCCTGATGAAGTCAACTTTGTGTTGATTAAAGCGCTAAATCAGTGTTTTTTTACAATAAATTTTATTTATATTGAAAAGTTTCATATTCATCTGCTGATTGTTAAAACCTTATTTGTAACAACTCTCATATTTGTCTGCTGATTGTTTATACTCTGTATAATTGTACTGCCTGAGGAGCTTTTACTCTCCAGGTCTCTGCTGGAAAGATTCTAAAGCTGATTGTTAATACTATGTTACTTAACTATAATAAATTGTTTTTTCCCTGAGGAGCTTTTCTCCCGGGATCTCTGCTGAAAAGGAGCCAAAAGCTCAGTCAGACTAACCCGGTTAACAAATGTAAAATAAAATAAAAATAAAAAATAGGACGATACTAGGCTATTGGCCAAGAGGCCCTTATAAGCCTAGCCAAGAATTTTGCCCATGTTCCCACAAAGTCAGTACCTGTTTCCACTGTCCAGCAGAAACACAGGTGGGATCCCAGGTGTGTATTTTCTGTTTCCCACCAGTCTTCTAGGCCCTTCTTAAAGAGAGCTAGTGAGGTTCTCTGCTTGACATGGAGAAGGAGTCTATTCCACAGATGGGGGAGTCTTTGTGACAGAAATCTATCCCACCAACAAGTTCTATTAATGTCGCACACCAGGTTGAGGCCTTACATGTGAGTTGCATGAGTGGATTTTGACTTATGGATATGCAGGAACTCCATCAAGGCTGGGACTGAGATGGCCATGTATGCCAGACACAGGTCACAGCTGAGCAGTCTGTATGAGACTGAGTAGAGTGATAGGGCTTTTAACCTATCTGTACAGGATATGTGTTTGAGACCCTGGATTTTCCTGTTAGGTAACCTCTGTGGTCTCTCCAAATGCTGTATGTGCTTGGCAAGTTACATGCCAAAGGATAATTGGTTTGATAAGGGAGGAATACAGGGATGTTATGACCTCTTTGTTCCTGGATGAATACACTTACTTATGAGGTGGGCCATGTAGAAAGCCTTCCATGCAACAGAGGCAACATGGTTGCAAAAAAGGAGGGTTGCTATCAAACTGGGTGCCCAAGTCCCTCACAACTGATTGTGTGCTTATTTGTCATTAACTAGAAGTCCAATAATGTGTTCCACAAAGTAAATCTCAGATGTTTGCAATGAGTTGTGAAAAGGATGAATCTCTTACTTAAATGCACTTCTTTCTCTGTTCATTGCATTTAAATTATTGTCAGCTTTATACTCCAAGTCAGACTTCCCAGTAAGTAAATGTTAATTAAATAAATAAAAATACATTCTCTATCAGGTATTTTCTTTTAATGACTTTTCCATTTGATCTCTGCTCAGCAACATGTAAACACAAAGCAAAAATAAAACCAGTGGTACACCAGGCAGGAAACCAGTCAAAACCGCAGTATTCACTTCACGTTTTTAATAAAATCCAAGGATAGAGTAAGCGCTTTCACGTTGGACAGCAACGCTTCATCAGACTTCAATACATTACAAAAATCCTTAAATTTAAATAGAGCTCACAGATAATTAATTAATCAAACCAATCAGCATTTAAAAGTACAGTACATCCATTTACCAACATTCAAATGCTGCAAAAACAACGCATTTAAAACATATTTCAAATGTGAACCTAATATAATATATATATTATATGAATTGAAAGTCCCCTATATATATGACCAAACTAAAATATTAAATAACATCAACAAGTGTTTCTAATAAAATAGGTACTTTCAATTAAAAACAACTTGTCAAAAGACACTAGTAGAACAATAATACAAAAACAGATGACAACTTAAATTAAAACAGATGACAACTTAAATAAAAATTATCAAAAGACTTGATCATGAATTTGATAAGTTAGTCATATAATTAATGAGTGTATGGACGAGCTGCAAGGAATGGCTTGAGTGTCACTTTATAATTTAAGCCATAACCCTGGTGTGCCTGTAGCCTAATGATCCACCTATTCTCCAATTCCTCAGTGAAGTTCTTAACGTTACCTAACCTGTGAGTTTTCCTTACTAATTGTATGACCCTAAACCTAAATTTATGTGAAAGGCCATTTTCTAGTACATGTTTTTCCAGGGCATTATTGGAGTTTTCCTTACTAATTGCATATATATGTTCCCTAATTCGTTCTCGCAAAGTTCTATTAGTCATCCCCACATAAAAACATTTACATATTTGACACTCTGCTAGATATACAAGATCACGGGATCTACAATCAGCGTAGAACCTAAAAGTAAATTCTTGTCCCGTGGACGGATGTATAAATCTGTTGTCATTAGCAATATATACACATTGATTGCATGACCTACATGCAAAGGTCCCTATTCTCTGTGAAGGCAGAGATGGTGTACTATGTGCAGACTCATAACATAAAAGTCTTTTCAAAGACCTCAAATTTCTATATGTTATACCAGGTCTCGTATCAACTAAATCCTTAATCCTGTCATCTAATAGCAATAATTTCCAGTTATTTTCAATGACTTGCCTTATTTGTTTGTTCCTATTGGTATAGGGAATGACTAATCTATTATTTTTATCATTCCTATTGTTGTTTATACCATATTTAGTGCCCTTAGTATTTTTAATTCCTATTGAATTCGAATCTTGTGGTCTTAGAAAAAATGGTTTTGCTTTATCTACCCTGTGTTTAGTGCAATATTCAACAGTTTCATATATTTCGGTCTTATCATATCCTCTGCTGAGGAAATTTTCTTTTAACAAATCCTGTTGATGTTCATAATCTTCATGTCTGGTGGTCAGTCTAGAGACTCTGTAAGCTTGGCTCTTAATGATGTTAGGATAAATGTGCCTTGGGTGCATACTATCATGATGTAACAGATTATTCCTCCAACAGGATTTCCTGTACATAACTGTATCAATGCCATCATTGCCATTGTTAACTGTAACATCCAAAAATTGGACATTGGTTGATGAATAGGTGTATTAAAAAAACAAGAAGCTAGTAGTACCATTAATATAAGTTAGTAGATCTTTCAAACCATCCACTGTGCCACTCCACACAAGGAACACATCATCTACAAATCTACCATAATATTTGATGTAATCAACATAAATATTGTTGCTCAACAAATATACACTCTCCCAATATGCCATAACTAAATTGACATAAGAATTGGCACAGGGTGTGCCCATGGCAACACCCTTGCCTTGTAGATAATATGTATTGTCATGACATAGTACATTGTTCTCCAGAACAAGCTCTAAAATCGACATCAATTTAATAACTTGATTGTTAGAGACCCCATGTTCTAATAATAATAACCTAACATATTCAACCCCTATATTGTTGGGAATGGATGTGAAGAGAGACCTCACATCTAAAGTGACTAAAAAATCTGTAGTCCTAATGGGTTTTTTCATATTAGATTCAGCAAGATTAGCAAGAAACTGCTGTGTGTCTCTTAATATCTGTTTTATCTCACCCAGTATAGGTTTAAACTGTTTATCCAAATAAATAGACATAGGCTCTGTTAATCAACCCCTACTAGACACGATAGGTCATAGGGGAGGATCGAACATATCTTTGTGGATCTTGGGAAGACCCCTGAAGGTGGGAATCAGGGGGTTCTCTACCAAAAAATAATTATATAGCCCAATGTCAATAACATCACTTAACATGAGATCATATAGAGTACTGTGTACATTATTAATCAATTTGTTTAAACAAACACCATTGAGTATACTATATGTCGTTTCATCTGCTAGCAACAAATTGATTTTATTAATATAATCATCCTTATTCATAACAATGACAGCTCCACCTTTATCAGCTTGTCTGATTATTATATTCACATTGTTTTGTAAACACAGTTCACTGCCTAAGGAAAACAATGAAAAATTTAGTTTAGGCTGCCTTATGTTGAGCAAATAATCCTAGCATCGGTGCATAGCCCTCCACACCATGGATAGTACTGACTGCAGAGAATGCGCCTGGCAGATGTCCAAATCTGTAGTACAAGGTATAACATGAAAATAAGGCGTAGGAGGCATTTTCAAATCCTGTTTAGTAGTCTCATTGCACTTATTTTCATTATATTTAATCTATTTTTTTTAATTTCTTAATCTAAATTTGTTCTCCACTTGACAATGCACAAACATGGTTCAATACCTTAGGAAAAAAATAAAAAAAATAGTTTAGGATGTCCCATGAAGCACAAACCACCCTGGTAGCATTGCTCAACTGGCAGCACTATAGTAGTCAGTAAAGAAACCCCTGTCATGTAACTTTATTTGTGGCACAAGGTATAACTGAAGTGATTTGTGAGAAATAAGGCATGTGATGCATTGTTTGATTCTGTTTAGAGATCACTTTGCAACTATTCACAATATGTAATTTTTTTTTTGTTGTTTTTATTTTCAATTTTCATTTGCTCTTTTAGCAGCTCAGAAACACAGTTCACTACCTAAGGAAAAAAGTGAAAAATTTACTTTAGGGTGCCTTATGTATTGCAAACATACCCGACAATGGCACACTTTCCTCAGCACTCTGGACAGTATTGAGTGCAGAAATTATACCTCCGGCTATCTCTGGGGCCAAAGTTGTAACTGTAGTGAGCTTAGATAAAGAACACAGCTGATTGAAACCATCTTAAAGATACTTTTTTCAAATGGAGTAAGAATCCAATTCCTCACAATATTTTGGTTAGGACTGTAAAAATAAAGAAAAATGATAATGTTAAACATGTTTCTTGCAAGCAATGTATGTATCAATAATGATTGCATAAGTAAATGTTTCTATTTAGCATATATCATTAATGCTGCACATATAACCTCAATCTAATGTTCAATCGATTTTTTTAAACATGACAATGATATTAAATTTAAAATTCACTTGCATTTGTATGATGGGCACAATACGTTTGTTATAATCATCCAGACTCATAATATAGCCTATTTATGACAGTTATGTCTTATGAAACATGTATGTATGTAACATACTCAAACATGTATTATTGTATTTATTTAGCATTTGTTAACCTGGAAAGTCTGACTTGGAATGAAGCCAATTTTCAGCGGAGGCCTGGGGAGAAATGCTCCAGACACATGTCTTTGTAATGTGGGAGGAAACCGGAGCACACCCACACAAATGCAGAGAGGACATGCAGACTCCATACAGAAGGCACTATTGCTGAGAATCGAACAGGAGAACCACTTGCTGCGAGGTGACAACACTACCTCTGCCCCACTCTGCCATCCTACTCAGCGCATTTAACTGCATCCAGCTGAAATATATTTACAAACATAAATATTGACTTTTACATAGGAATGCATTCCCAGGACTAATTAAAATCATACACATATAGGCCTCTCTGAAGTACATCTCCATTCCTTATGAAATTTGTATATCTCTAATTTACAGGCTTAAAAGGTAGTTCTCCTCCAGCATTTTCAATTAGTAAGCTAAGTTTCAATTTTTCATACTTTATCGTTGGGTTTCTTTCCCAGCTGGTACAACAATATTTTAAGATTGTACAAACCCAAACATCACAAAATGTCACGATTCATCCTCTTTCTTCTTCCAAACTGCAATAATTAAAAGTCATGCCATCAAGAATTTTATTGTTGAACACTGGAACCTGTGTCAACAGTTTGAACATTATACATGGCAAAGCTTAATGCCATGTTTCATATCTTTACTGCTATGTGATTTGAGTATAGCAGTTGTGTCTTCCAAGGAATCCACCTGCTTTCAATTGTGCAAATACAGTTGGCAAGGCTATGTGTCTTTGTGCATAGCCAGTTACACATGAGATCTGAACTGGGCACCGATTCAGACATATTTTGTTAGCTTCATTTTTGCAGACATGGCTGGTGAAGGAAAGAATGGTGCTAAATTTAGAGCACATGGGGGGGGGTGTTGTGGAGTCTAGGATATTTGTGGTACTCCTCATGAAGGTCTGTAGCCATAAGCTGCTACATGGGGATTCTACCTGGTCTCAGTATAAGGCTAAGGCTTGGAATAGCTTAGCCAAGGCTGTCTCCAGTGCATCTCCTATACCATGCATTGGTGAACAATGTCATCACAACTATAGTGACATTAAGAAGTGCAACCAGGACTTCCTAAGACAGTGAGAGGCTGCAATTTGTACTGGAAATATACCCCACTTATGTAAGTATACTGATCCGTGACTTGTCTGTGACATGGCATTATGATCTAGTCAGCCAATGTAGGTACTCATTATGCTTTCATATATATTCCTTTTCTTTTTGTACTGTATGGCTGAATAAAAAATAACTTCAAGCCATGAGACATACCAGGAGAGATGAACTCACAACACTCACATGAGAAAGGCACAAGGTAAGTATGAATCATTTCCAAATTCAGGCCAGAAATGTATTTGCATCCCCTCAAGCACTAGCATCTTAAGCAGGCAGACCCTCAACATTGATCTCAAGCATGCATGCCTTCCCCAATAATTCTTGTTGCTTGCATTAGGCAATGAAAATGCAAGGTTCAATACCCAGAAGCAGCAATTACTTTTATTACTGAATAAGTATTTGTAAAATGTTAATGATATGTCAGGAACAATTCAATTATGGCAGTTGCAATTATTAAATTATAGTGCATACTTCCAATCTTTCATAGAGAAATAAAAGCTGCTCTTTCTTATATCATTGCAGTCAGATTTGTTTATTTTATGACACTTTAATACCTTCCCATCATATATGGATGTGGCAAAGGTGTACACTAGTAAATTATCATAACTGTATATATATATTGCCAAACAAAGTATATTGACAAATACAGTCATGAGACATTCAATGCATCTAATCATCTCTTTTTTTGTTTCCCCCACCCTATCACTCTCTTTTTGGGGAGGCTATAATTTATTAACATTCTGCTGTTTGCATACCTTGCTGCTGAAAAATTAATGACCAAAAGCATAGACTTAGAACAACCACTATGACCCAGCCTGCCATACTTTCACAGATAGCAACACAGACATAAAGCACATTGGGTTCACACCCTGTTAGTGTTGATTCTACAAACCTAGCCTGCTACTCCAAGTCCATCAGATTACTCTCCCTCAGCTGCTAGTGCAGTGGTACCCTCCAGGAGCAGTATCAGTGGAGGTGGCAATTTTGTCAGTTGGCAGAAGCTGATAGGGCTGGTGGAGGATATAAGGAGAAGGGGTCTTGATGAACATAATGACAGGGTTGAAAAGGTCCTGAATCAGATTGCAAAGCTGATCCTATCTGAAACTGATCCTGGGAGCTGATGAAAGTTATGAGGGTCCCAAGCTGGATGTGGGTGCACTTCCAAAGTCTCCTATCTATCCCCTGTCATGATCTCTCCCATCCTTTTGTCTCCATCACCATCCCTGTCTGTCTTTTATGTCCTGTATGATACAATGCAATGTAAGTATGACATAATACAAATGTTAATTATCCCTCCATGAAGTTGCAGGAAAGTTTGATTAATAATCTACTGGTTTACAGCATCGGATGTCTATGGCATTCTATAATATGAAACATGTCAAGGTTTCTCTTGGTAATGTGATGTGCTTGAAGGACAGTATTTTTAGTAGAGGAGTATGTAATAACATGTGACAATATCATAGTATTGTTACATTTTCCTGTGCACAAATATGCATTTGCTGCACAACCTGTGATGTACAGTACCATTTGTTCCAAACAGTGGATTTTCAAGAAGTACAAATGTGTTCTTTTACAGTTTAAATCAGTCTTCTTTGATGCTTCTTGACATCAATACAATGCTCTCTGGGTTGTGCAACTAGATAGGTAAGAGGTTCAGTGCTCTGCACTGGAAACGTGTGTATGTGCATTTATGTGAGGGTGTGTGGTGCTTGGTACTGTATCCATTTCCACTGAGGAAAATACATTTAACTCATTACACAGCTCCCATATCACAATTTTTACTGAAGCATCCTCTCTGAAACACACTGATGACTTCACCCTGATAAAAGTGCACTCTCTCCCCTTAAAAGTCAAACTTCTCCTGTGGTGTTTGTGAACAGTACAGTGCCCTCTAAATTGTGTAACTAGATAGACAGGAAATTCAATGCTGAACATGGGAAATGTGTATGTACATGTAACACTTTGTGCTGTATTCACTTCCCCTCAGGAGAATCCATTTAAATGTGCACACACTTGTATTATCACACTTTTTTTTCAGAAACATATTGCTGCAGTGCAGTGACGACATCATCCTGACAAAAGTGTACTCTGCCCTTAAGATTTAGACTTCTCTTGTGGTGTCTGTGTTTCTTACACCATTCTTTAGAATATGTAAATAGGTAGGGGGTTCAAATGCAGCAGTATTTAACTTCTACAAGTGTGTGTGTGTGTGTGTGTGTGTGTGTGTGTGTGTGTGTGTGTGTATGTGTGTGTGTGTGACTGTAAATGAATGCAGGACTAGTTTACTCAGATTTGCAGAGCAACTATTACAACTCCAGATGGCTGTAAAAGTCATTTTATCAGACACATCTCCCTGGAAATACACTGCTGATGTCATCCATTTATAGATGCTGTATGTTTCACTTGTACTTAGTGTTCTCCTTTGGCACCAGCTGCTTATTATGTGCTGTAAAGATGGTGTAACTAGATAGGTAGGTAGGCAGTTCTAGTCTATCTTTGCTTAAATAGCATGACTATAATTACTGTCACATAACACTGACCACCTCACAACTGCCTTTATGTACACATCCTCCTATGAGATGTATTTACAGTGGCACAGTATTACACTAGCAAATCCTAGCATCAATAGGGGAAAAAAACTTTTGGGCCACACAATAACATATATACTTTTTTATTTATTCTATTGATTTATTTGAACTTTTTGACCAAGATAGTCTGGCAGAGCTACTGCCCTTTTTTAGTGGAGGCCCGGGGAGAAAAGCTCCACAATAATACACTGAAACACATAATAGTAATATCGCAAATTGGTACAGTAATAAATCACGAGTCCTCAATTGAGGAAAAAAAAAAGTGAAAAACTGTTTAAAACACAAATTAATAGAAAATGTTACAGTATGTAACACTGAGATCAAAGATCACCTTAAAATCAGTTAGACAATATATTTACAATAGTTTCATATGCACCTTAAGAGAGTAGGTTGCTAAGAAATTATTTTATACAGGAAGTGTACAGAGTATACAGAGCATTTTGTCAAATGATGCTGTTATATAATTTTATGACCAGTAAAGAACTATCTGAGAACTGGGTTTAGTAATTTGGAGTTTAAAGAAAGAATGAGAGCAGGTTAACCAAGAGGGACTAGTGTTTACAAGCTTAAGGATGAGGGAGGAGAGTGGGGAGAGGTAAGGTAAAAAGGGAGGTGTTAGAGAAGTGAGGCTATGTAATAAGGTCAGACATTGCGATTTAGCTAGGTGTCAAGTGAGGTTAGGAATTTCAAGGAGGGTGTTTACTGAGATATGTCTAGTTATTTGTTAGAAAGTCTTTCAGGGCAATTTTGAATTGTTGCGGGTGGTTTATATTTCTAATAACCAGGGGAAGTCTGTTCCAAGAGAGGGAAGGAGAGTAACTGTAGAGGGTTGTTACAATATACACAGTATCTCACAGCAGTAGTGAAAATTTGTTCTGCGTTGTGTGAGTCTGAAGTGTGGTTTTACATCTATAGGATGTTTGAGGCCAGCTGTGAGTGTTTTTTCACACATATACTGTTTATACTACTTTTAAAATACATATATGATGTGTAGCTGTACACTGTTATTATGAGCATCAGCCACTTTTTAGTATAAATATCCAGCAAATAAACATAGTGATGTCATCCATTTAACTGTCCATTATCCCATTTGTGGCTCAACATATCATGTGGCACTTGCAATTCAGGCACTAATCAATAAAATGTGATCTTAGGTAGTTAGTTCAAATCCAATCATTATTGCTCAGACTACATTGTGTCAATCTTATTGTGACTGCAGATGTCACTAACATTATTGTCCAATACATCTGCTTTGTACAGGTACTGATGTTGGCTTCTCTTACAAAAAAACTTTGCTAATTTCTTACATAACAATGTTTTTATTCAGATTAATGATATGTGATTACATTTTCCTCACATATATGTAGGAAGCGTTATCCTCTGGCAAAAGGTAATGAGACAACATTCTGTATGTTGTTGCCTTATTACAGCACTTACAGACACACATATGCTTTGCAGCAATAACATGACGAAATGTCTTGACATACTGACATATCTTACAATTGTAGTGACACTTCTAATGTGTGACATTCATCCTGTGAAATATGTATTTTCTGTTGACAAATGCTCATGTGTTCAGCATCCACATTCCATGTCTGTTAGCATTGTGTGGCCTTATACTGTAGTGCATGAATGGAATCCACCATAGTTATAATGTGTCCATTTACACTGGGAGAGACCTCCACCACCTCTTTAATTTCAAGGAGAGTATTTACAGCACATACATCTGATGTAATAAGATAGCATAGTGGAAGTGTCACAGTTGTGTTAAGGGTTTCACTGTGGTGTTTGTGGTTCATCCACATGTCAGTAGTGTGTAGAGTCACATAGCTGGCTGTTCAATTCCTGAAAGGATGACATTATTTGTATGTAATAATGTTACATAAGCACCACTGAATCTAGGTATTCTTATCCACCTTTATGTTGGACAGTGATATGTCATCAGTGGTTGTGGTTGCATGGCAGTTAAATAGTTATTTGGAGCATGTGGTGCTGCTGGCGCTCCTATGGTACATGCATTGAGTACTGGCTTGTATACCATACTGACACAGATAGACTGTGGTTCACTACTGGGACAGTGTGTGCACTACAGAATGGAATCAGCTTCCTTGGCAAAGCTGTGTTGATATTGTACTGCTCACTGTTGTGTGGACAGTAACATGTGCAGCTCATTTCCAGCATTCTGACTAAATCCGATTGTTCATATATATCTGTAACTGCTTTTTAATAAACACATTCAGTTCAGTAATTTGTGTCAGGCTCCATTGCTTTCTGATGTAGCACATGCGTTCAATACAGAGGTCTAGAGAGAGCCTAGTTTAATAGGCAAGGGTTTGAATCTGGTAACATTTGCCTGTCAGACAACTGTGTCAGATGGCAGTGGCTTACATAAAGACAATAGTTATGGCACAGTCTTAGGGCCATCTTTTTCAGACCTTGTCCTGCAGGGTAGGGCATACAAACCTCTTATGATAGGAAAGTGCTGTAAGACTTTTAAAGGTTTTCTTCATGACATTACCGGTATTAGTAGTTCTGTGGTGTCCATAATTGGTATAAATCTCTCTGACATCTGTCCTGGCATGTGTTTAGAAATTATATGATGCAGATGTTTATTGTGTAATTCATTGCTCAGAGGCATTACCTATTCCCAAAAGAATTATGCTCTATTGCACTTCTTAATGTAGACATTTCTGTATTACCGCTATTGCTTTCATCACACTATACAGTTTAATGGCAGATGAGGGCTTCCATAATCATTTCTTACTGTATGGCATGCAGCCCGACCATCTAAAATGGTGATCAGCCCTGTGTTATAACACTTTCTTGTGTGTTGATGCTGCTGAAATGCTCTTATGTTACTGTTCCTTGTAATTCAATGTGAGCATGCTCAGTATAGAGATTCTGTGATGTTTGCAAATTAACAATGTAAAACTTGAAATCATAACATGTCATCTGATCTGTGTGGTCATTTCTCATTTATGTATGTTGCATGTTACTAAACTACCACGTAGCATTTACATGAGTAGATGACACTTGCTTGTCTGGTGTATGATTTTAGGTGATAAATTCCTTTCCTATGGTTCACACTTATATTTATTTGCAAAAGCACATCCATTTGTGATGTACATGATATTACAGCTGTAAGCTCCATTTTAATTTGTGTATACATGCTGAGGTGGAGAATACAGCTGTTATGCTTTCTTGCATATGTAAATCCTTGTATACATTTCTCATATGGAATAACTGCAGTCTGTGCATTTGTCCCTTAATGTATCTTCTGCCATTGTTAACTGTTATCTTGACTCATTATTTTATGTTTATCACATTTTAACTCCCCTTTGTTATATTGCGACTTCATAACCCTATCACATCCTTTGTTAGCATGTCTGTATTTATTCATGTGCATAACACTGGCATTGTTGTTGACATTGTAATTATCATTTCATTATTATGGCAGGATTTATGTTAGGAATTTTTGCCTGTGGTATATGACTATACTTTTCCCATTTCCACTTCCCTGTTATTATGTAGTGCAAACCATTATACTTAGTGTACAATTCCCCGATTTCACCTCTCCTCCTTCAGAATTCTTTCACTGTATTTGTCCTTAATATTTCAAGACTACATTGCATACTCATATTGTAGCTTTACCTATAAGCAAGCTGTTCTGCTTACTTTCTGGCTTGTGCTTGCAAGCAGCATTCTATGACTGCAAAAACTAATGCTGGCCACAAAAATGTGCTTGCAGATGTATTGGTGTGATGAGCAGCAAGCCTGTTTGATTAGCCCTGCTGCTCATCATGCTAACATGGTTAGATCGTGTAGGCTTAGCGGAAAGCCTACACGATTGTAAATGAATTCCACAGTGCACATTATAAATTCATAATCAGAAATAAGTAGAATTTAAATCATTATTCACATTAATTCATTTATATTTAATATACCTGAGAAAAATTAGATGTCCACTCTATGTTGGAGAGAGTTAAGACACTAACTGTAATCAAATGGCATGGCATCAATTAATAATTCAATTAATAGAGGAGTCACCTGGAAAGCTGAATATAAGTGACAATGCCAACTCATCAAACAGTATTGTAATAGATACTTCTCAGTTTGCTACTATGTTGCCATTCCATGGAAGTCAGCTTTTACACGTGCTTGGGTCTGCCAAGCAGAAGTCATGTGTAGTGTTTTTCATTATTATGTATATAGAAGCACATGTGTTCTTTCACAATGACAACAGGACAGTGTTGCTCAAGGAGTTTGCATCATGCTGCAGAAGGATGGCGTTATTGACAGCATGACACACATGCACATGTGCGCATGTGCACACACACACACACACACACACACACACACACACACACACACACACACACACACACACACACACACACACACACACACACACACACACACACACACACACACACACACACAGAGCCTAAGAGTTAGACTTCCTTAGTGCTGGTTTTGTCATGATCATTTCTCATCTCTGTACTGGGTGACATATAAACAAATCAAGAGCAGGAGGCTTTGTAGAGAGGGAGGCACAGTAGATAAAAAATGTGAAAAAAGAGAAGATAGTTACACACAGTAGCTAATGTAGCATTACTCCCTTGCATCTTAAATATTTTCTTTAACCCTATGAACCATCCTGGCTGAAGAACACAAAGACAATTGCAGAACAACTACTACTAAAGCATTGCAATTTGTCCTGGTCTCCTTCGATAAACACTCCACAACAAGTGATGTCCGACAACCTTTAATAAACTTCCATAACTTAACTTTATTGAACAATATTTTAATTTATTAATCAAAGCATGAACATCCATATAACCATTTACTATGGCAGTGTAACCTCGCTCACCCTAACCAAATAAGCAGTGTCCTCATCTCCACTTGCTTTCTATTACTTATCAAGCAGCATTCCACCGCTCACTTTAATTCCCCAACTCATTAAATTAAACATCTGACTCTATTTTACTAGGGCAGTGTAACCCGACTCATCCTAACTAAATAAGTAGCATCCTGACCTCTGTTCACTTACTTTTATTTATCAAGCAGTGTCACAGCACTTATTTTTATATCCCAACTCATTGAATTTAAATATCCAACACCAGAGGGGAACAGCAGAGTGATACACCTAGCCTTCTTCTCTGCCCAAACACCTAAATTATAAAAAAACAGAATCCTCAATGTTCATAAAAGGAAGGAAGGGGAGGTAACAAGTTTCTGCCAAAATCTGATCCCTTACCCAGTTACACTCAAACAAAACTAGTTAAGCCCCTCCTTAACAGTACCTCATTTCCTCCCAACCTCCCACTTTCCCAATTTAATCCTTCCATCCACAACACACTAACTTCCTTCCACTACCATCTTAACACCCATTACTATTTCCACCTAACCCACACTCGAAGATGTCCCAGAACAAATTGCTTTGTTTCCAAACCTCATTTGTCCTGGTCCCCTTCAATAAACCCACAACACCAAATGACATTTGGTGACCTTTATTAAACTTTCATAAACATAGCATGAACATCCATATAACCATTTTTAGAGCAGAGTAACCTTGCACACCCTAACCAAATAAATAGCATCCTCACCACCACTGGCTTACTTTTACTTATCAAGTCTCATCCTATCACTCATTTTCATTCCACAACTTGTTGAATTAAACATCCATCCCCCTTTTACTAGGGCGGTGTAATCCCACTAACCCTAATTAAATAAGCAATTTCCTCACCTCCAATCACTTACTTTTACTTATCAAGCAGCGTCCCAATGCTTCCCCAACTCATAGATTTATAAATCAATTAACCAGCAAGGCTAACATGACCATAAAATAATCATGAACAAATTTATTAAAACAAGCATAAGTGCTTTTGCATTTGTAAATGTTTCATCAGATCCATAAAATTCTAAAACAAGACTTACATATTTAAAATAGTCAACAAACAATTACAATGCTTGCTAAATTAATCAACCAATAAGATTAATTATGAATGCAATGTCCTCCTTTTTAGGGCTGGTTTAAGACAAACACTCACATTTATACCTGGAAATTTATGAGCTTGCACTCTGAATATCCATTTTAGTTATAAACTTTCTAGATAGTTATTTAAATCACTCCCTATGGGATTAGCTTTTATGCATTGTAGCACCCTGAAAGAAAACCTATGCCCAGAGTTCTCTATAATATGTTTTTCCAGGACATTCTTAACATTGAATGTCTTAATGTCCTACAAATGCTTCAAGATTCTATCTTTAAATTTCTGTATAGTTTTTCCCACATAGAAACTGGTACAGTCATTACACATGGCTAAATAAACCACATTCAGTGTCTGACAATCTGCATAGAACCTGAGCTTAAAAGTAAAATCAAATACTGGATGGTGAAGCTGTTGTTCTTTTGTAAGGACAGAGCAGGCTTTACATCTATGACAGGAAAATCTACCTAATCTCTGAGGCATATCTCCTATAGGCTGTTGTCTTGAATCACATAATAACTGTTTCAAGTTATTAGAATTTCTGAAACCAAAACCAGGTTTATAACTCATAGAATTAAACATCTAACACCAGAGGGGGAACAGAAGAGGGGCAAACATGCCCCTCTTCACTGCCAACCAGCCTGACACAGGCTGTTCCCCCTCAAACCTTCCAAAACCTAAAGGAAAACCTCCAAAAGAAATTTAAGCATACAGTACAGAAGTCCAGACCAAAAATATTGAGATGGACTCCATCCACTCTGAACCAAACTGGATCACTATCATCAACATCTCAACACCCTATCATATAAATACCCAATGCAACCAGTTGTCTAACTAGCCTAAAATTAACTTCTTCTTCTTCTTCTTCTTCTTCTTTCGGCTTTTTCCCGATTAGGGGTCGCCACAGCGGATCACCTTGTCCGCACATTGAATGGCAGTGGAGTTTTACAGTGTCGAGTTGCCAGCCCGGCGCCCAACCTTCCACAGAAGGCACACTCACACGCACATGCACACCTAGGGCCAATTTAGAGTGTCCCATCCACCTGCAGCATGTCTTTGGGATGTGGGAGGAAACCGGAGCACCCGGAGGAAACCCACACGACCACAGGGAGGACATGCAGACTCCGCACAGAAGGCACCCCAGCCGAGGATCGAACCGGAGAACCTCTTGCTGTGAGGTGGCAATGCTAACCACTGCACCACCGTGGCCGCCCTAACTAGCCTAAAATTAACAAACTGATGAATCCTCTCCAAAGAAAAAAATAACCATGGTACTGCTTCAGACCACACAATACACATACCCGGATATAACCTCTTTAAAATAAATGGATCCTCACTTAGCCTACCTACCAACTGTAGGTTCAGAATTATTTGCAGATCATTACCTACCAACTGTACTACCAGGACTATAAGGAGTTTACTCCCACCCAAACAATACAAACCCAATTGCATGCCATCTGGCATAACTGTAGCCCCCATTTGCCACCCAATGAATATAAGAATGACCAAAATGAGATTTCCTGTCCTAGAAAATTAATTAATTGCCAGTTACTGTACCCAATTATATAAGCAAAAACAAGAAAGCATTTGATGACCAATACTATCTGCCAGCCCTTCCTCAACTGATCCATTTTAATTTATACCATCAACTACTCTTGGAAGTAAAAAAAAAAAACACTGACACATTCTGCCAAACTAGTGACCAGAACAACTCTGACATCTAAGAGCTTCATAATACATCCATAAAGGAAGGACCATAAAGTATAAGCCAATGAATTTCCATTTATCAGCACTAATCCCTGTAACAAAACCTTCAAAACCTATCTTCTCAGTAGTCATTGTCTGTCAGCCTTCACACTATCAACCCTACCTCAACCCTTCAACATAAAATCACAGTCCAAGATTTAGTAAAGTCATGTAACTCAGCCACCCATGCAGCTATACTAATCCCAGTTAAGGCCACCTTGACCAACTAAACTGCCTTACCTTGTGCTCAAGCCTGAACCAAATCTCAACAACAGTCCTTCCCACCAAAATCCTTCCTCCTCAGGCAACTGCAACACAAAGTTAACAAATTCATGCAATGCCTTACCGTATGTCTACATTTAAAAGTGGTCCAGGATTCTTGTACTAAGCATCTCATCATCCCAAGCCAATCTGACACACACCGTCTGGCAACACCAGTGGGTCATATTACTGCCATAGTGTCTGAATGAAAATTAATCATTTTCCCCCACAACTTCTGCTAGACCTTCGACATGGGCACGGGCAAAATTGGAACTAACTCCAAATGGTTAACATCTATAATCCAGCCATCCTAACATGCTGCAATGACCTGGACTGCAACATCACAAAATTGACTTTATGTCTTTTCCTGAAATAAAATCATACCCAGAGTACACCTCAGAATAAGGCCAATGGTGAATCAAAAAAATTCCTAGCTAACTCCATAGGAACCAACCCCAGCAATGAAAACTTTAGATGTATTAAAGACAGGAATATCAAATGGACCCAGTTACCTACCCACCTGCCATTCTCTCTACACCAAGCATTCCAAAATCTCTTCCTTCCCTTGCGAGGAACACAAATTCTTACAAATTGACCCCCTCCCCTGCCACAACTGATTGAATACAAAATCCATCAGGAAACCCATCTATTAATTCAACTGCAAGTGCCAAATCAGGAGATTGCATGAGCAGCTGGCACAGTACCTGTACTTTAAGAAAATGTGTCCCCCAGTCTTCCATTTAATCCACGAAAGAACATCCCCCTTCTCTGTCCTTGAAAATCCCCCCCTGCCCCGACTACCCTAAATCCAAGAAACATTAAAGGTAACCTGCCCGATTCAGCTGCTGCAAACTCAAATTAACCAACCTGCCTTCCTGTCTGCCACCTGTACTGCTATATGCATACCTGGACACTTTGAACTGGTGTGCAAACCTACACACCAACCACAAGAAACACCCAGTTGTAAAGGCTCAGCATACCCCCTTTCTGACCCCCATTAAAGTAAACCCCCTGCTAATGGCTACAAGGTTATTTACCATAGTGGCTAGGCAAATCTCAGGATGTTTCACATCTCAATGCAGCAACCGATCCACAGTGTTCCACTTCCAACCTCTGATCATACCACGACCAGGCATTCCCCACCAACAGCCACTATGCCTCACAGATCATGAGAAAATAAGCCAAAAGTGGTAAGGCCAAAGGCGGTATCCTTCTGTAATAAATGAAGCCTAACACCTAGTTTTCCTATGCCCTTGGCCACAGTCTACCTATTCTTCTATACCCCAAAGCTGCTAAAGCCATCCAAAAGTCATTACTGTTTGCAGTGTCCATTTCCCTCAGATGTTGAACACCATCCCCAACAATTAATTCAAGATACAAACATATTCCCCTTTCCTACTCTTTCTCTTAAATAAAAGAGATTTGTGAGAGAGGTCAAAATAACCCCCTTGCTCCAGAGCCTGCTTAGTTAACCAATCACCAGGCCAAATCCAAAAATCTGACCGAACTTCATGCTGTTGTGACACCATCTCACCTGTGAACAACCCCAAAATCCCATAAGCCAACCTAAACTCTCCTCATGAACCTGAAAAAAGTGGGCCCCAAACCTCTATCATTCTTCAGCTGCAATGCCCTCTTTACCCTGTCCCTGACGTATCTCATTGTCATCTGTCCCCCCACTACTCCCATACCGCACCACCCTAACATGCCTAATTAAACACCTAACAGTATATCATTACCTGCAACATCATTGCCCACCACTCCAGAGGCTGGCTTTTGATTCTGTTGCCACTGGATGCACCATCTCTGCCTCTCAAAACAATTCTTTAGGTTCCACAACAATAGCTGCCCATTTCTGCCACAAAGCTTGTGCACCAGCCATCTAGGAAAAAAGTAAAACAATATTACTAGAGAAAAGAAAAAAAAAAACAGCTGTCCTTGCTTGTATTAAAAAAAAATGTATATGTGTGAGGCAAATGCCTTAACCAGTATGCCAACCCCTAACAACAAATCCAACTTTGCCTGCATCAACAACACCAATTCTACACTCAGCAACTCCAGCTCTCCCCACATAGAACAATCACAGTATGCATTCACACCCCTCCCAATAAAACAGCGCCACACCCTTAATAAATGAAGCTTGTCCTTAAAGTGACAGTCAAACCCTGTAATTTACATTTGGTAGGAACACCTTAACTGTTATGCTCCCCACTACCTCTTCAACATGCTTAGTGCAAGAAATCTGGACAAAACATGATAAAATGGGGAAACAGGTTTTAAATATTACTGTTATAAACTTAGCATGCATGCATATGTATGCTAAATAATAAACTGTTTCCTTCACCCAAGTATAATTCTGATTTATACAGCAGATTCTAATTTTGATGCCTTGGTATATCAGAATTAACACAAATTGCAAACATTTACATTTATTTCTTATTTTATTTATTTTATTTATCAGCTAACAGAGTAAATGAGCTGGTCTGTATACCTTTTTAGCTGCAACCTGGCCCAAAAACAGCAAACTTTTTAACATAGTATAATTGCTTTTGTTAATAAGTTAATGCTTGCTATAGCATTATTATATGCCATGTATTTCCTGTGAATTATTTTATCCAAACTGTGTCTGAAAATAGTCAGTTTTGATCAGTGTGCTACCATGATAAACAACCAAAAACAAACAATCAAGCAAATTATTTTTTTCCAATGAAAGGTATAGTAATATTAATGGAAAGTACAGCATTAAAGACTGAAATGATTTACATTAATGGGTGCATGTAGGACTTAACAGATTGCATGTGTCCAGTACATGGTAAACATCAACCATCAGCAATGTCAGACTGCAAAGAATAAGTAAATAAATATCAGAATGGTCCTAGTGGATGGCACATAAATGGCACAGTGGAACAAAACACCAGTAAGGACGAGCACAGATTGATGAGTGATACAGAATGCTGTTTATACAGCTCATATAAATATCACCACAAATGTGTAATGGCATGTATGATGTGCATGTCGCATACACAGGGATAGGTCAGAGAACACAGATGTACGCAGCACCTTAAACAGTTTACTAGTGTCTCAGACAACATTCTAGCATGATTGATATAAACACATGGACATCAAAAGTAACAGAACAAGTAGAAATTTGCAGTGAGAGGTGACAAAAAAGGTTGACTACTTGCAGTTTTTCTAACAAAGATTACAGAGCTTAGATCCATAACAATGATGGAAGATGCAGCTGACTGTAGAAATCTGGAATGAGAACAGTTTTGAAATTCAGTGCAGCACTGCAATATCAAATGACATATATCCCTGCCTTTGCATCTGTCAGGTTAAAATGCAATGATGAGAAAAGATGCAAACACATTGGAATATGATATATGCTAGCTATCTAGTTTTTATAAAATACACAGTATATCATGCATTAATGAAACAATGTTTAAGGACAGGCTAAAAAATTGTACAATGACAATGGTTTAATGCTGCGTTCTTGACTAATTTACATTTTCAGGAGTTCTCTGTGAGTCACATCAATGTTTAAATAGCAATAATGATAATAATAATCAATGATTCTGAGAATTTTACTGAAACCCTAAAATAAACCCCAGTGACTCTTAAAAAAACATTTTCTAGTAAGACTGCTGAAGACTTCTGAGAGACTTGGTTGGCTACAATCACCTGCATTAAAAGCTGAAGTTAAGTGCAAACTTGCAGCACTGTATTTATATCTTCTGTTAAGTACAAACTTGCAGTTTTAAAAGTACTGTATTTCATTTTTTCTATTACCTAATTGTGTGTTTCACGGAATAGTGTGCTGTGTGTCTCATCCTCCATGTTCTTGTCTTGGTGTTAGTGTTGGTGGTTCTGGAATTGTCCGCCCCTCCTGTAAGTCTGTATTTGAACACTCCTTCTGGGTCCATCTCATTTGCTCACTTAACTGAGTACAGTGAGATCATATTCTGAGTCTAGCGTTCACTCTACTTAATACAGAGAGAAGATTTGAAAAGGCCAACCCACTTAGGTTCTTCCTTCCTCTCTCCTTGCACTTTACTAACCAAAAAAAAAATTGCACTTTATTCATCTGCTTTTACTGTATTTGTGTTTCCTCCTATTTTATTTTGCTTTTGTCTCTTCTTAAAAGTACTCAATTATATTTATTCTGCTGCATTTATTACTGCTTGGTAGTAGCCTGATTAAATTGTAAATGTTATTCTAAGTCTTTTGCTTTAAGCACTTGGGCTTCCTACTGGTTATTTTACATTAAGAAGGTTTGTGGTCTGCACTGTTGTGGCAGAACAGGTAGCTTACATCCTTCTAAGCTGGGAATTGCTGGTTGAAGGCTCAGTGTCTGCTATTCTAAAAGTGTACTAGTTTTGGTTTAAGCACTTGGGCTTCAGGCCAGTTATTCTACATTAAGAAGGTTTGTGGTCTGCACTCTTGTGGGAGAAGATGCTGGATTCTGCCCTTCTGAGCTGGGAATGTCTGGTCACAGGTTTATTGTGCCTGCTTATTTGAACTGTTTCTTTCTGAAATTGGTGCGCCTTGTTGCTGTAGCATAGACCAGATTCAGACCTGCTGAATCTAGCTTTGTTTGGATAACTTGAGCATTGATCCAGGTCATCTTTTTTGGAGAAGGTTCCCCTGAACCCTAGTAGCAGGAGTGTGAAGTTAGAACTTGTCTGACTGAAGACTGCTGGAACAGGGCTCAGTTTTGAGCTTTTTTCTGGTTAATTGGGTAACTTGTTTAAATCAATTTGTTTGTTTTCTATTGTTTATATATATATATATATATATATATATATATATATATATATATATATATATATATATATATAATTGCACTTTATTCATCTGCTTTTACTGTATTTGCATTTCTTCCTACTTTATTACTAGGGGCATTGACAACAACTTTGATCTGAGATATATAAAAATAAGTATCCTTTTCTGTGCATTTAAAGTGTTTTTTTGATTGTATCTGCTTTATTTTCTGAAAAACAAAACAAAAACACATACTTGTTTCCCGCCTTTCTAAGCTAGTATAGTCCAGTTTTCAGGTTAGCGATGAATTTAGGGCTGTGTTACAGATCTCTGTGTTTGCCCATACCTTACTTGGATAGAAGGAAGGTTCTCTGTTTACCTATAAGAGAGGGGAGCTTTGAGCAGCCTATCTGTCCCTGAAGGAGTGGTTTCAGTCCAGAAATTAGTAGTTTATTGTCCATTTTGGGCTAATTTCTATCTTTTTCATTTCCCTGCTATAAAAACCGCATTTGTCCAGTTTTGCTCGCCGGGCAGTGCTGGTTAGCTAGGGTATAACTATTCCCAGCTCCACAAAGTCTCCTCTTCAACTTTTCCCTTGGAACGAGACAAAATTATAACTTAAGCACTCAAGCCATTAATTTCTTAGCCCGACAGTTGCTCAAGACTCATAGCAAGCACTTATAAACCATAACACTAGACCCTCCTATACTGTACAGAAGGATAAGGCTCTCTATTCGACCTTACCAGCCATTCAGTAAAACAGTTCACTGTACCTATCCAGGCATGTCCAAAGGGCAGTTTCAGGTGTACTCTCCAGTCCAACTGGTGAATCTGGGCATTTTAAGGCAATGTTACAACTGCCTCATGTACACAGAAAACCCTCTCCTCCTACCACCAAACATTAATACATGTGAAAGATGCAATTATAGAGCCAAACTGGAGGCTAAGCTCTCTCAACCCATGACTGGATTAGACAGTCAAGAAGAGATGGGAAATACTTGCATCACACCACCATTCTCACATATACCCATTAAACCAGCACTGGCAAAAAACACACATAAATACACAAATACATACTTGGAGGCTCTAAATAAAAATCTGCAAAAGCAACAGAGACCTCCACAGCAGACATCCAAGCAACCTCTACCCCCCCAACACAAACCATGAAACACATACTTCACAAAACCAGTGTGCCATGCAATAACAGCCCTTAAGGCAAAATAACATAGCCAACATACTAGTAATAGGTGACTCTATAGTCAGGCACACTGACAGCCCACTCACTAGGCTGAATAAAAAGAATGTTACTGTTAGCTCCCTGTCAGGTGCCAGGATCCGCCACATAACACAAGCACTCAGGTCACTCCAGAACAAGTACAAATACGACTCTGTCATTGTCCATGTTGGTGTGAATGACTTGAGCCGTACCTCCGTGGACTACATGAAAAGAGACATGGAAGATCTCTCTGATCACATAGCCCAGGCCAGTATGACCCTGACCCTGAGTAGCATCCTGCCCTCACCAAGAATGATGCCACAGTATAAAGACAAAGTTATCAATTTCAACAATTGGCTAAGTTTCTGGTGTCATTCAAAGGGGATCCAGTGTCTGTCCACCTGGGATGACATGCTCGACAAGCCACACTGCTTCACTAGAGACGGCTTGCACCTGTCATCCTTAGGCTTTTGAATACTGGTCAAGGCTCTTGCCACCTCTATAGTGCCTTTTTAGGCAAGGCTCAAAAGACAAACCCACTGCCATAAATAGCACAAGTAACAAAAAACTGAGGGTAATGCTACTCAATGTCAGAAGTCTAAACCTAAAAATGCACACACTCGAGGCACTCCTCAGCATATAGAAAATCGATATATGTGCAGTAACAGTAACCTGGTTTAAGGCACCAGAGAACACCCCAGTACTACCAGGCTACAACTCATACCATATATTTCGGCCACAGAACCCAGACTTAAATACAAAAGGCAGGGGCGTATCCATATTCATCAAGGATACCCACACCTCCAGGTTAGTGGCACAGCACGATGCTTCAGAGATCATCCACGTGCAACTAACAACAGGCAAAACTGCAATTTAAATTGTAGCTTCTACAGATCACCCACTATGTCCCAGGACCCCCATTTCACATTTCTGGAAACACTGGGAAACATAAAGGTCCTACCAAACACCCTAATATTGGGTGATTTTAATTACCCAAACATTAACTGGGAGAACTACTCAAGTACTAACTCCCTTGCCCAACATTTCCTAGAATTTATAAAGTCAAATGCCCTGGATCAACTGGTCAACACTCCCACCAGAGGTGACAACATATTGGACCTGGTCATCACCAACATGGGCGACCGGTGTTCCACGCTGGATGTCAACCCCTCGCTGGTTAGATCCGACCATAAACAAATCACTTTAGATATCCACATTCCACCCCCACCCCCGGACAAGGAAACCACCATGAAAAACTTTTCAAAAGCAAACTTCACATTACTTAAGACTGAGGTGGAAAGTTTCAAAGACCCCATGCTAAAGGATAATGCTGTCCAAGCTGCAAAATCCTTTACTAATGCATTCTATGGGGACATACATGAATGCATGGATCATGCTATCCCAAGCAAAACCAAGACTCACTCCTCCAAGAAAAGGAAACCAGTCTGGTGGACCCCTGCCATAAACAAGCTATACAATAGAAGGAGGAAACTAGTACAGAAAAGAGTAAAATCCCAAGAAGCGAAGATATCCCTGATCAGTATCAGCAAGAAACTATGATCCCTCATAAAATCAACCAAAGTGAGCTTCAAAAGAAAAATTGCCAAGGACTCCAAGGATAACCACAAGGAATTATTTAGCTATGTCAGGAATCTAAGTGCCAATGCTCAGATCTGCTCGGAGTTAGTGCAGAATAGCACAAAATACACTGAACCGACTGATATCGCCAATATCCTGGCAGACAGGTTCAGTGCAAATTTCACCCCCCACTCACCCCCAAAAGGGCCCATAACCATACCAGAAGAATGTATAGCCCCTGAAATCACAGACACTTAGGTTAAAACATCCCTCTTCAAAGCCAAAAACACAGCATCAATGGGACTGGATGGTGTCCCAGGCTGCGTCCTACACGAGCTCAAAGACAAACTAACCCCTCACCTAAATACACCGTTCAAACTCAGCCTCTCCACAGGCTACATACCCATAGAGTGGCACACAGCAACAGTTATTCCACTCCACAAAGGTGGAGCCACAACAGACCCCAGAAACTATCGTCCTATAAGCCTGACTAGCTTGGTCTGCAAGGCTATGGAGCGCATCATCATGGAACTCATTAATAAAAACATTAGGAACCTCCAAACACTGGACCCTACCCAGTTCGGCTTTTTTAAGGGCAGATCATGCCTACTAAACCTGGTGGACTTCTTTGAGACAGTTACCAAGGCTATAGATGATGGAAAGATGGTACACACACCCTACCTAGACCTCGCAAAGGCATTCAACACCATTCCCTATTCTGGTATTATAGACAAGCTCACCAGCCTAAACATAAACCCCTATGTCACAAGATGGGTTGCCAACTGGCTCACAGACAGAACCCACATGGTGAGAGTTGTGGAAGCTAGGTCTGACTCTAAACCGGTTACAAGTGACATTCCCCAGGGCTCAGTCCTAGGACCCTTCTTGTTTGGCATATACTTTTCAGAGGTACAGGCAAGCACAGAAGGACTATGGCTGACCAAGTTCACAGATGACTGCAAACTAGGGGATATAATTGACTCTCTGGTTGACACAGACATCCTCCAAAAGGGTCTCACTGAGATGGATACCTGGTGTCAAAATCATGGCCTCAAGCTAAATGCCAAAAAGTGCATAGTCATCCCCTTTGGAAAAAACAAAGTACCCAAAAGCAACCACATAGGTGGTAGTCCACTAAATACGGAAGACGTGGTGTGGGATCTGGGGACCCAGGTGCATAGTGGTCTTTCCTTTGATAATCACATTGCCAAAGTGGTTAGAAAATCCTTCTATGTGGCCCACCTAATCACAAAAGGGCTCGCATCCAGATCAAAAGAGGTCATTGTGCCCCTCTACTCATTACTCATCAGACCCATCATAGAGTACAATGCCACATTTGGGATGTACCTTACAAGACACCTGCAACAGCTGGAAAGACCACAGACGTACCTCACCAAGAGAATCACTGGCCTCAAACACATGCCCTATGCAGCTCGACTGAAGAAACTCCAGCTGTACTCGGTTGCATACCACCTACTCAGAGGTGATCTCTGCCTGACATGACATACAAGGCCATGTCCAACCCAAAATTGATGGACATGCTCCACCTAAAGAAAACCTTATCTCCTCTAGCCACACACTCTAGGGATGTAAACCACACCACAACAATAAATAGAACATGCTGGAGGGATAGATTCCTGTCCCAGAGACTTCCTATGCTTTGGAACAAGATTCCAATCTACATTAGGCAGAGCTCCTTGCTAACACTCTTCAAGAGAAACCTTGACGAGTGGATGGGAAACAGAAAGTTTGCCCCAGGGATCACTTCAGTGCCTCTGTTGGACAGAGGCACAGGGAACTAATCTAAGGGGGTGGTGAAAGCCAACTCATTCTAGCTAGGCTTATAAATGCCTTTGGGCAGATTGCCTAGTAGCTACCTATGAACCTATGAACCTTTGAAGAAACTGTTGCTAATACAGTCCTAATGCAAATGTGAGAATGGCCAAACCCCTCACCACACAAGAGCTGTGAGCAACAGTTACTCAGAGGTACCTGAAGACCCATGAAACATGCAAACCATCACTCATGGTTCAGCTGACAAGAGGAAAGCTGCACATTACCATACCACTGCCATCAATGCACATTTCAACAAGCTACTTACCAGAATCGTCTCCCCAAGCAGACGTCTGTCTACCTGATCTCAGAATTAACACCAGCTTCAACATACATCAACAATGCAGGTATTTAACTAAACTGTATTGTATTATTTAGTGACCACACTCCTTGGATTTGCCAGGACCCACAAGTTTCATAAATAGCTGCCCAATATGAATACAATCATGGAGATCCTATAAAACTGCACCACTGAATGGTATGCCTACAGAATGAGGAGCAGACCAAGTGTTCATACAACCACACTACCCCCCATAACAATTTAGTACCCCACCATGCATGTGCAGTGAAGAACCATTATTTAAGAGAACTTGCGGCCCGCAACAAAGGCATTTGCACCTCAGCTGGACCCACATCAGTCTCTAGAATGTCACTACGTGGTACCACCGCCACCAATGAAAAATATTACTAAACAACTGACCAAAAAACTTCTCTCCCACTACCTCAGTACCAAAAAGAGCTAACTTGACTACATACTACCCCACCAATGCAACCTAATGAAATAGTAACAGAATGGAACAACTCTATGCACATTGCTACTGTGATTCCTGCTAATTGAGAGGAAAAGTTATCTAAGGAGCATGTAAGTAAAATTACCTTACCGGGTGACATTGTAAAACTTAAGCCTAACTTAAATACAATCTGCTACCATTATCTATCACCCCCGTGCTCTGACAGGAGAAGTAAGCAAAAAAACAAGCAAAAAAAAAAAACGCTTTACTACGAGTATTACCCACCACCAACACACAACTATTAATTCAAGGTCTGCATGACTGCTGCAGTACCTACAGGTCATCTCGGATTTAATCCTGCACTGTGGCAAGTTCACACCAAAATCTGATCCTCTACTCAGTTACAGTCACACAAAACCAGTTAGGACACTCCTTACACTTACCTCATTTCCTCCCTACCCTCCTAGTTTCCCAATTTAACCCTTCCATCCCCACCACACTAACTAATTTTCTTCCACTACCATCTTAACTCCCATTAATATACCTACCTGACCCATACCCAACGAGGTTTCAGGACAAATTGGTTTGCTCCAAAATTTCATTTCTGCTCTGTGTTTCTTTCTGTGTTCTAGTCATGAAGTACCTGTGTTCTCTTTTCTGACCTTCACACCTATTGGTCACAGCTATCTGCATGACTGAACTGTGAGGTGATATAGCACAGTATAGAGCAGAACACCTTAGATAAATGCCCTTGAATTTCACTTCTTATGTAGTATCTGTACAGAGGTGAGGCAGCACAACCTGTTGGCATACTATGAACCAAGCTTTCACACTGCACAAACTTTTTTCTGAATCTCACCCTTATACTTCATAAATAAAATTATTCTAGCATGTCTAACTGTATTTATGTATGTATATATATATATATATATATATATATATATATATATATATATATATATATATATATATATATATATATATTCATCCATCTACATGCCTCTTGCTATTACATCTGTCTACAGTATTTTTGTTCACTCTCAGAAGGAAGCAAAGGAATAGTCCCTCCTTTCTCTTCACTCTAAGCATTGAGGAAAATAAAGTCTCTCTCTTTCCACTTGAATATTAATGACAAGTGATAATTTCTTATTTGGAAGGTCAAGCATGCTGTCCTTATGCCTAAACGTTTGTTAAAATATCTATCTGTCTATATCTATATCTATATTTCTCTTTAAATATATATATATATATATATATATATATATATATTTTTTTTTATATATATATATATATATATATATATATATATATATATATATATATATATATATATATATATATATATATATATATATATATATATATGCACAACATTGTGGAAGGGGGCAAATGCTTGTGGATCAAATGAACTGTCGACCAAATGAACTGTCGATCAAATGAACTGTCGATCAAATGACATGAACCCATATATATACATATATATATATATATATATATATATATATATTTATATATATATGAGATGTATAAGAAGTGGGACTAATTGTCTCTGTCTAGTGAGAAAACAACCATTAGAATCAATCACTGCTCTCCCGGATTTCATGTCAATGTTTGATGGTGCAGAATAAAAGCTTTTCTGAATTTTTTGCCTT
Source organism: Protopterus annectens (assembly GCF_019279795.1). Lineage (NCBI taxonomy): Eukaryota > Metazoa > Chordata > Ceratodontiformes > Protopteridae > Protopterus > Protopterus annectens. The sequence continues at coordinate 1,687,193,105 of NC_056733.1, forward strand.
TTTTATCAATCTTAAGAAATTTCTTTGTGATCCTTTTACATCATTGTATATCTAAATCCTGTCTTGTTATTAAATGATGTACCCTGGTAGTTCAGGCTTGACTACATAACAGAGTTTTACTTTCTCCATAGAATGTGCAATAGTGGCAGTTTTCTGGATACTGGTCATCATGGTGTTGACCACTGAGTCATAGACTATTTGCTCATGATTAACTAATGAAAGGATGTTTTGCTGTCAAAACTCTCTACGTTTTCTTTTTTGGGCAATGCCTTGCACAACCCCAGTGCTGGGTGGTGCACACTCCCTGACTTAATACACAATATGAAAGGAAATGCCATAAAAAGATGTAAGTAGTTTAAAAATTAAAAGTTCCAAGTAAACACAATGATAATACCCAAACCGTGACCAACATGACCAAAGAGTGACTAGTATTCAGGTGGTGTAATAACTGAGGTTGGTGGGTAGGACTGAACACCTGACATCAGGTAAACCTTCCTGATTGGAGTAAGGTCGCCCTACCTGTTGCCATGTCACTGCTGTTTGAAAAAAAGTGGTGCAGCATACATCATATAGGCTGAGGATGTGAGTGTAACTTTGCCAAGCCATGTGCACACAGAATGTAATGTACACACCTCGTGAGAAGGTGCTTCATGCTCTTACATTTACAAATATGCATGCTGATTGATGGAGTCAGAACTATCATACAACCATGATGGCTGCCTGTAAATGATGTCCTGTAATCTGTTCTCACCCAAGGGGAGCAAACAGGCTGATTGTGAAATAGGGGGCTAATCAACAACAATCAAGCATGAATTGGAAGAAATATAAAGACATTGCAGAAAAAGGCCACAAAGAACTGTATTGTCAGTCTATTTTTAAATGAACAGTGTCAACAGAGACGATGGTGCTGAGCCCAGCTGTTTTTTTTGCACTTTTGTAAAACACATTCATTTCTGACTTCACTTTTAAGACAGGCCAAGCTGACCCATTGTCTGCCTAAATGAAACCTACTTATATCTGAGGTGAGATTTTCACATATCTTTGCCCATTTTATATTGTTTTGAAAAGGACTCATAAACATGGCAACTGTTAGAATCCAGTATTTTGAGATGGATTTTAAATACTTTATTGCATAGGGCTGATACTTACTGGAAAAGAAATGCAGAGCCCTATAAATTCATAACACAATAGTATATGCTCTAGAGTCTGCTTTAAAAAAAATGTAGTTACAAAATGCTTGATATGCAGCACTTATACAAGATATGTTGTATGGCCCTTCACATGACCTGAGAAGGGAAAGGGGGTGGCGTACTATCCATTGCAATATCCACAGTTTTAAACACACTAAATCTGGACAATCTGCATATAACAATACTTCCTGATCTGTTGAAAAAGCTGACATGTTGCCTGGCTGTGTGTGGCTAAGGAGTATTATCAACATATTATCAGATAACAAGGCATAATAAAATTAAATTCATATCCAGGCACTGTACGTGTGAACAGCCATATTTAGTACCACCATAAGCACAGAAAAGGGGTTAAGGGTTGGCTTAAACTTTAAGGCATTTACCTCAAATACATAAGGTACAGGGTTTGGTTTTCACCTTGGGAAGCATAGTTAGGCTTAAAAATGCCTACTGGGATCACTGTCCAAGTAATCACCTATGAACCTATAAATGCAAAAGTGCCCTCCCTCCGCATCCACTATGGGAGTGACAGTACGAAGAGATTCCCTCATTACAATACATACTAGTGTTTTGTCAGCTGCATTCATGGTCAAATAAGCTAAAATATCTATGGACTACCTGTAGGTAATAACTGCTGTAGCTCATGGACCATTGCACTGTGACACATCACTTCTACACCATTCTGTACAAGTGGCAAGAGTTTGCAACACCAGCAGTAATTCCTCTCTACCAATGTTTCCTATCATGCGACATCTAGAGTCTCTTTTGCTGGACCTTTCAAACCTATTGCTGCAGACCATCTAAGATGTTATTCTTGGATAATTAAATATGATATATACAGTATTTGCAATATATAGCATTGAATGAAGGAAACCATAAGAGAGCTCAACAGAAATATTTTTTCATGAATTCCTAGACAAATATCAGCCTGGTTTTATGGTTTGAAACAAGGCTGATATTATCTTCGTATGAGTGGGCGGGGCAATGGACTAACGATGATGATGATTCAATGCTATAACTTTTTATTCAGCACTGTCGATCATGACATGTTGATCGGCTCTCGATCATGACATGTTGATCAGCTCTCTGTGCATTTATACTCCTCTTGTATCTTGGACTACTCCCAGGAGGTTGTCTCTGATTTTAATTCCTTCATCACCAATTTAAGTGCATGCAATGCAGGATTTCACTCCATGCTCTGCCAGTACTTGGTGTATACACTACCTTTAAGAGATGCCATTAAAGGCAGAGATATTCAGTACTGTTACTTCTATTTTTCTCAGAACCACATTTCAGACTGTAGTGTCCCAGTAGACCTTTTAGAGTGGACAAATCTTAGGTAGAAATCAATGAGCTTAAATTCATCCTGTTGAAGAGAGAAGCATTGCTATTGGTATAAGCTGGACATTCACCTCTGGTCACACTCCTCGTTTCTCTCATCTTTTATAGTGAAACTTAGTTAAAAGATGGCAACCTGTTGTCATGTAAGGGACAGGTATCAGCAGCTGATAAATACTAGATCTTCTATTTTAAACATGTAATTTCATTATCAGGCCTTGTCACAATGATTCATGCCTTATCACCTTTCATAGCAAATGTGTTTAGAATTCTCCTGACAAAATTCACATCATCCTTGTCCTATAAAATCTGTATAGACTGTCTGATTTTTCAAGGCCATTCTATAAAATTGTACTTCTATCTTGTCATGCCAAATACTTGCAGTACATCTTGTCCTTGTATGTTTCAAACTGACATTTCAAATTATCAGTTTAAGGTCAGTCATTCAATGGCTTGGATAGATGCCTGGGGCTTGCATGCATTTAGTACCTGCAGCCTTGTTCATGAAACTAACTTCTCTGAGTTATGCTTGTGAGACCAAGGCTTCATTTTAGAGGTTGGTAAAATTCTATCTAAAAAATTGCTGTCCAAGACCAAGAAGGAGCAACTGGAAGCAATGTCACCTTTGCCTGAACAAGCAAATAAGAGGACTATTGAAATCCTCCAAAGCAAACTTTGAATCCAAATTGGCGACATCTACTAGAAACAGTCATAAGGCCTTCTTTACATATGTCCGCAACCTCAAAGGAAGCACCAAGATTTGTTCAGAACTAGTGGTCAAGGACACCACATGTACAAATGCCGTAAATATAGCAAACTTGCTGGCTCACAGATTCAAAGAAAACTTCACTCCTCTGCCCCCCCCCCATCAGTAATCCAGGACATCCCTAGTACCTGCCCCCTTCCCCTTATATCTAGGAAACAGGTCATCACTGCTCTCTCAAAGGCAAAAAAATACAGCCTCCATTGGACCCGATAACATCCCAGGCTTCATCCTACTTGAACTCAGGCAGGAACCTGCAGCACCATTAGGTGCCCTATTCAAGCAAAGCCTGAGTACCAGCTTCATCCCAGTTGAGTGGAGGACAGCCACTGTCATCCCTTTACACAAAGGTGGAGCGTCCACTGATTCAGGAAATTATAGACCTTTCGGACTAACTAGCCTCACTAGCTCCAAAGCTTCTTCTAATACTCTGCTCCCTGAAACTCTTATGTAACATTTTAGGTTTCTGCTACTCTGCATACAAAACTTTATATTTACTCAACTCTCTTTTGAAACCAAAACATACACCTTATTCTACTTTTTTAACATTCTCCTTTTGGTTTACAGTACTGTGTTATCTGTCAACAATATACATGTATGTCATTTATGTATTTTGTAACTACCAAAATTTCTCTATTGCTATTTTTATTGAAATATATCTGTATTGCTATTTTGATTGCATTGTAAATCTTTGGAGCTTTTCTCTACGGGCCTCCGCTGTAAAAGGGCACTAGCTCAGCCGGACACTTCCAGTCAATAAATGTAAACTAAAAATAAATAAATATTTGTTGGCCTTTCAACAGACACACACACACACACTGTTTATTGCTATCTGTGTAAACAGATGTGTGAAGGGCTGACTGAAAGTATCCGCTCTGTCTAACAGCCAACCTGATATCAAATGCTGTGTCTCTACCCATCACCTGATTCATAGATTAGTACTAGGCTAACTGTCCTCAGGGGCCATTTTAAGCCTAGCCGATTATCCCATGTGAGAATCAAACTCTGCACCTTGTGTTTCTAAGGTAAGCACCATAACCGTTATGCCAACCTCCCACTGTGAAAGTGGTAGTCCTTTTCTTTACAATAGCCACATCCCCTTCAGATCACATTTTCCTCCTTACTCTCGTCTTCCTCCTTTCTCCCCTTCTTAGTGTTCTCAGTACCCAGTCCTTTTTTGGCTGCCCTACTTATGTCATATTGTCCTAGTTGCTCTCCTTCAGATGCTTCTTTGAACATTTCCTTCCTTGTCCTTCTTCCCCAGCTTCACTTTCAGGAAACAGTGGTGTACACATTCCAGTTGATTGAGCAGTGTTCTGTTCATCTGCTACTGAAGAGGGACCTACCTTTGACATAAAGTTCTTTCTTAGATAATACAGGCATTGACCATGTTCATGTGTTCATACTCTTCAATGCACCATTGAAAGTATACATGGAAATCCTTGTTTATTTACTTCTTTGATGTTATGATTATAGATAAATAATAGACCTCCTTCAGAAAGTTGCTGTGCTCCTAAGCTCCTGACATTCTTGAGCCGACCTCCTTATTCTCCTAAAAACTTTATCCCAAATCTATGTCACTCTCCTAAAATGCAACGTGATATGTGGCCTGGACCTTCAGTTACCACTACCTTTTTTACCTCTTTTACTGCCTTGGGGGAGTTTCATCTCTGACATTGTCTTCATGTGGCCAGTACTGCTATAGTCCATCAGCCACAAAGTTTTTGACCATCTGTCCAAATAGAAGAAAATATTTTCTTTTACAGATAATCATCTGTGGTCATTTAAGCATCATTTAAAAGATTCAGAGGGTCATTGCTGGTCATAATATCTGTTGGAATATTTTACAGTGATTTATAACAATTTCAGAATTTTCTTAATAGATTTATACAAGGTACAAGAGAGGATATCTATGATATTTAAAACATTAAGTCAAGTTATACAACAAAATATAAGAACTACATACTAAAGTTAATAAGAAATATAGGCATACCTTAGAATATTCCATCTCTTTTTAATTGCCTTGACAGACAATGAAACTACATTTCATCACCCTTGTTTGAAGTATCAGTTTATAATTCTCTGGATGTCTATTTTTGTTTCACATCTTATTTAAACACTTTCAGCTTTTTTATCAAGAGCTTATAAGCTTTCATCAAATGCAGCTTAGATGTTTACTTCTGATTATTTCACATAATGATACTCAACATATTTCTGTTTGGTTTTGCAGTCATGAATTCTTTTTTTTTTCTAGTAATGACCCTAACCCCACTCCCTGGTAATTATATGCAAGGGACTGCAGTTCCTTCCCTTGAAATGAAGCATGATTATTTTCTAATATGTAGGGGTCAAGCATGCAGTCTGACTATTGATGCACACACAACGCCTTTCTTGTGATACTCATCTGCATTGCAGTGATGCAGACTGTCACCTTTCCCCTTGGATGAGTGAGATGACATTGGTCACTCACTGTTATTCTGACCTGACAGGGTATTCCATTGACTGAACTTGGGATGTCTGGATTAAGTCGGGGTTTACTTCTATTATTGGCATGGGGTCAGAATCTTCACATATGATTTGAACAGACTGTATTTTTTAAGCACCTCCAGTTCTGGACTTTGCCCAAGCACTGATGGAGTAGAAGGTAGGCATCTTATCACTCCCTATCTGAAGTAAACAACTTGGTTTGTGAGTCCCAATACTTTGAGACATAATCAGTGATTCAAAAAAATGAATTCTGAAACCTGATGTCACTATTTTAAAGCATTTTTGTGTGGGTTCTCTCCCAACACGTGTAAGATTGTAGTAAAACTGAAATAAAACAAAGCCACTTTGCTGACAAACTTACTGTAAGTAATATCTCTCAGGAACAGGGACTACAGGTTCCCTATCATTAGTGTGTGACCAAGAACTGCATGAACCTCATGTGAAAACAAAAGACATCTAATTTTACAACTTGCATTTAGACAGCTCTTGTGTTTTTGCAAGGACAATTGGTCAGCTTGCATCCCACAACATGAAAGCTTCTGCCCCCAACACGTTTCATAATGCATACTTATATGAGTGCAGTGCATATTCGTTGTCACTGGTAGTCAAACCATTCCAAGTATTCCATTTACAGTTCTCAGAATTTCAACAGACAGCTAAGCTACAAAAGTAACTTTAATTAAGAAACATTAAAAAGTAGTTTAAGGCGCATCACAACCAATGGCAGGAAAAAAAGATCTTTTCCTTCTGTTGTACAAATCAGCTCTGTTCTGTGATCATTTCTCAACTATGAGTCATTAATGCTTGAGCGTGCTTTGGTCATGTTTAATTTAAATTGTGGATATCTTATAGTATTTGCTGCCTCCAGAGATGTTGCTCTTTGTAGACAGAACAAGAAACAAATAATGTTAGACTGCAAAAGAGCTTGCCCTCTACAAAAAAGTTTTTTAGTGTAATTTTTTTTTTTTTGCCTTTTGCTTTGACTTGAGTTCTGAGTTGTAGTTTATTTCTATTTCTTCTTCTTTTTTATGTTCCTGTTTTCTTCTTCGGTTTCTTTTTTTCCTCAGAAAATTGCAGTTCTGTTAAAGACTTGCATGTGTTTAATCTAACTACAGGTAAAATTTAAGTTATTACAAGGGAAGTCTCTGGAATATTTTCTGAGCATAAACAAGGTGAACACTTGCCTGATAAAGTGTAAGTATGTGCTGGGGAATAAGTCACATATAGAATGTAACAATTCATCTGTGAATAGGTACTAGGTGGGATGAATTCGAGTGAACAAAAATACATAGTTAAACAGATAAATTAGTAGTAAATATGTCATATAACATCAGAGCCTAGTAGGTCCAAAAGATGAGTAGACTACAGATGCACTAATTTAGGATAACAGTGAATATGGTGGGTCTATTTTGAGCAACAGAATGCACTTACTCTAGATTAATAATCATAAAGCTGGCCAGAAGCACTTTCAGATAATTTACACATTAAAAACTGATTTCAGATTTGAAACAGTTTAAAGAATTTAGATACCATAAAGAAATAAATAAATAAAGCCATGACAAGTGCACTTATATGGCCAGATTATAATTAGATGCCTTCTGGCAAGTTTCGCTTATAGCTCCCTTGGACCTCTCTTTAAATACAATCCTGATGTGCTTATTCAAGACAGTTCTCAGTTTTATTGGCTCCACTTTTTCTCATTTCAGTTTTATTATGTTATAGAGTTTATCTTTTTATATTGCTTGATTATTTTCAAACATAGCATTTGGATGAGAATCCCCCCTTCATTTGCCTGCCCAAAAATAGCTTATGTCTCGATTATAAAAGTATAACCTTCAGTATTTCCCTTAATTTGGCTTCACATAAGTAGTTTATGTCAAGTTTTATTAGTTACTGAAGAGATGTTATTAGCTTCTGTCTCAGAGGAGTATGCTTGGACTGAAGCTTCTGAGTTTTCTCTTCACAATATCGCAGCAAACTCAGTTATTGCACACAGTCCCAGAGAAGCTCTCTGATACTAATGTTTAAAATGTTTACTTCTCATGTCTTAGAATTTTCCCTCTGTTACTCATTTACTGTGCATCACCAAAAAGAGATAGCATTTAGCAGAACCACTTCAACTATTATAGCTTGAGTTGGATCAGGATAAATTCAGCAAGAATGCATTTAAAGTATACAACTGGTCTGCACTCAAATTCCCAGCATAAATTTATACCAAATGCTTTGCATCCTTTTAAAAATGAAAACGAAGAGCAGCAATCACAGAAGCCCCATGCATTCGCTTTCCTAAAGACCAGGTTTTAAAGAGCCATTTAAACTTATATAATAACAGTGGCAATAAGCTAACAGTTGATATTATTGTTTATTTGTTCCATGTTCAGTTCCCCTGAACAACTGTAAGAAAAATGATAAGGCATTTAAAAATACTAATCAGAATTCTAGACAGTTTGGTTCTGTACCAGTTCCACATAAAAACAACCAGAACACTGGCTTACCATTGTGCCCTTCTTCATTAAAATCAACCATATAAACCAAATACAATGCAATTTAATTTGCAATGACAGTAAATGACAACACATATAACACAGCCTGGCATTGGATGACATAAGAGGTCCATCCACTGTGGTGTCCTAGTCCGCAAAACCTGCTAGTCACCTGTCCCTCAGGAGTAAAGTTTTAACACCCACTCATTCTCTGAAATTCCACCAAAAAAGTCCTAGTGGCCCAGGAAACAGGGGGATAAACAAGATGGGGTGGAATAAATTAGGCCTCCCTTCAGTCCACCAGGCCTGTTCTCCTCTTTCTAAAAATCGAACAGTAATGGCTACTAACACACGCACAGATGTTTTTTTTAACAAACAATTCCATAACCTAGTCACAACAGTTCCTGAATCCCCAATGAGAAATCCAGATTAAGCAAAGAAAGCCACACTTCCAACAAATCCACATCATCCAGGCAGAACCAATTGACATCTTTGTCCTGCAAGTCCCAGCACTCAGTAACATGAAAACCCAAAGCTAGAGCAGCACAACTTACCTTATGGTTCACAAACTTTCTTGCTCTTTCTGTAAATTGCACCAGTAAAGTCTTTGGATCATGGCATACCAACCAATAATGTCTCCTGGGCACATAATTTGAATCACAAACAATATCATAAAAATTTCTGCCATAGGCCAATGCTAAGGAAAGCAGACAACATTATTGCCTCCTGTATGTCAGACAATCACATGAGGAATTTTCACCTGCTGAATGAGATCCCACAGTAAAGGTATAGGCTGAAAGCACCGCAAGTCTATGTATCCTCTCCAGATCACCTCAATTGTAGCCAGATCTAAACTTAAATTAACCCCTTTGGGTCAAATTGCTGGCCTCTTGGTTGCCAAAGAAATGTAGTAATGACCAAGCAACACCACTAGTATAACACCTCCAGAAGAAACAAAGATTACAACAAATCAGAAATGCTCGAGCATATTTCCTATAGTATATTAAGGACTTTACTACTTCAGTGATTGTACTGCTAGATATGTTTGTATAAGTTTGTATATAACTTTTATGCTTTTTCTTCACCTATTGTAAACTATGTACTCACATTTTATATTTTTATGTTTTTTTATATTGTCTAGGATTTTATATTTTTTATTTGTCTATATTCTATTCATATGTAATACCTGTGGAGCTTTTCTCCCCGGGTCTCCGCTGAAAAAGATCTTCAGCTCAGTTGGACTAACCCGGTCAACAAATGTAAAATAAATAAAAAAAATAAATAAATAAATTTACCTGATACAACTCTAAAAGGCATCAGAAGACCAACGTCCAACCCTCTTAATGACTATAATAGTCTATTCATCTCTAGTTAAGTCACAAGCTCTTCTAATGTGAAAATAATGAGGGGAGATACCCAAACTAGACATGTTCTTACCTGGTTCATAGGTTCATAGGTGTGTACTAAGCTAATGGCCCTGGGGCCTTTACAAGTCTAGCCATAGGATTACCCTGGCATAGTGCAACCCAAACTTAGTTCCCAGTACCTCTGTCGAGTAGAGCCACTGGAGTTATCCCCGGGGTGAATTTTCTGTTTCTCATCCACTCAATTTGTCTTGAAGCGGGTCAGCAAGGTGCTCTGCTTGACATGTATGGGAAGTCTATTCCATAGCATGGCAGTCTCTGGCTTATGAACATGTCCCTCCAGCATGTTCTGTTAATTGTGGTAATGAGGTTGAGGTCTCTGGAAAGTATGGTGCAGAGGGATTGGAATTTCTTTAGATGTAGCATTTCTAACAGAGCTGGGGGTCAGACATGACTTTGTAAGTCAAGCAGAGATCACCTCTAAGTAGGCGATATCAGACAGAGAATAGTTGGAGTTTTTTGAGTCTGTCCATATAGGACAAGTGTTTAAGGCCTAGGATCCTCTTTGTGAGGTACTTTTGCAGCCTCTCCAGTTGTTGCAGGTGTCTAGTGAGGTACATGCCAAATGGGGCATTGTACTCGATGACTGGCCTAATGAAGGAAGAGTAGAGGGAGACAATGACTTCTTTCTTCCTGGATGAAAAACCCTTAGTAAGAATATGTGCCACATAGAAGGACTTGCTGACCACAGTGGCAGTGTGATGATCAAAAGAGAGGTTGCTGTCAACCTGTTTTCCCAGATCTCTTATAACGCCTTCTGTGTTCAGTGGACTACCATCAATGTGGTAATTCGTGGGAACCGTTTTTTTCCCAAAGGGGATGATGACACATTTTTTTGACATTGAGCTTAAGGCCATGGTTCTGACATCAGTTGTTGGTCTCAGTGAGGCCATTCTGTGGGACATCAACATCACTTGGGGAGATAATAATAGTGCCCAACTTGCAATTGTCTGTGAACTTTGTCAGCCAGAGTCCCTTCGTGTTGGCCTGGACTTCAGAGAAGTAGATGCCAAACCAGAGAGGACCCAGGACCGAACCCTGTGGGACTTCACTTGTGACTAGTCAGCAGTCAGATTTGGAGTCAGCTACTTTCACACTGTGGGTCCTATCTGTGAGACAGTTTGCAACCCACCTAGTGATACAGGGGTTGATGCCTAGGTTAGTGAGTTTTTCTATGATTCCTGAGTGGGGAATGGTATCAAAAATCTTGGCCAGATCAAGGTAGGCTGTATGAACCTCCTTGCCTTCATCCACAGCTCTGGTGACTGACCCAAGTTGAGCAGGCATGATCTACCCTCAGCAAAACCAAACTGTGTGGGATCCAGAGTTTGGAAAGTCCCTATATCCTTGTTTTTTAGGTCCATAATAATGTGTTCTATAGCTTTGCATATCAGGCTCATCAGGCTAATGCGGTCTGTAGTTGCTCCTCATTTGTAGAGAGGGATGACTGTAGCAGTGTGCCATTCGGTAGGGACAAAGCCTGAGGTGAGGCTGTGATTGAACAGGGCACACAGGTGAGGTGCCAGTTCACTCTGTAGTTCATGTAGAAGACAGCCAGGAATATCATCAGGTCCCATAGAAGCTGTATTCTTGGCCTTGGACAGTGCTGTTTTAACCTGTGCAGCAGTAATACTGGGTGCCTGGCAATCTACTGGTATTGTGATTGGTCCTTGGGGATGGGGTAAAGTTGGCACTGAATCTGTCGGCCAGTATACTGGCAATATCTGTTGGCTCAGTATAGATGGTACCATTGTGCAGTAGCTCAGAGCAATTCTGGGTATTGCTATGGAGATTCTTTACATAATCATAGAAGCCCATGTGGTTGTCTTAACTATCTGGTGCAATTTTGTTTTCATAGCTAGCTTTAGAGGATTTGATGAGGTATCTCAACTATTTGTTGAGGCTGATAAGGGAGTTTTTCCTGTCTTGGGACTTCAACTTATTCCATATCAGTTTCCTCCTTCTGTTGTAGAGTTTGTTTATGGCAGGGGACCACCAGATTGGCTTCCTTTTTTTGGAGGCAAGCATCTTGGTTATATTGGGTATGGAGAGATCCATGCATTTGTGTACGTGTTTGTACAGTGCATTGGTGTATGATTTGGTGGTCATACAATTATTCTCCATTTGCATGGGTGCCGTGAAGTTAGCCACCTCTGTTTTTAGAAGCCCAGAGTTAGCTTTGGAGAAGGTTTTCATGGTGGTTACCTTTGCAGTGGGGGGGGGGGTGCAGTGGGTGGGAGAGTTATGGATTTCCAAGGTGATTAGTTTGTGGTCGGAACTAACCAGGGAGGAGCTGACTAGTGGTGTAGAGCAACAGTCGCCCATGTTAGCAATGAGCAAGTCAAGGATGTTGCTACCTCTAGTGGGGGTAAGTACGAGCTGGTCCAAGGCATTGCAATTAATGAACTCCAGGAAACAATGGGCAAGTATATTGGTACACAAGTAGTTTTCCCAGTTAATGGAGGGGTAATTGAAGTCACCTAGTAAGAGAGTGTTAGGTTGGACCCTAATATTCTCCAGGATGCTTAAGAATGTGGAGGGTGAGTCTTGGGACATGGGGGTGAGTTTTATGCAAAATAGCACCAAATATATTGGGAGTAAAAAACACGATAAAATGCTTCTGAAACACCAAACTTTACTGGTGAATAGGAGCAAATAAATTCAACAGGGTATTCCCCCACCAAACCAGGTACAATAAAGCAGGAGAAAACTACTCAAGCATCCCTGAGACTGTTGGTCTATTTTGGAACTATGATGTCACACATAAATAGAACTGTGGAAAATGTACACATGCTCCCACTTCAACCTAAGAAAGATCTCACTCACCCTAAGGGTTCCGGAGTACATCCAGGTATAAATAGTGTAATATATGTGACATAAAGTATATAACCATGATTTTATGAATACCTTTGATGATCATCCATAATAAATTTAAGTCAGTTGGCCAGCATTAATTAGAAACAAAACCAAAAGACTTACCCCAACCAATGACCAAGCTATTCACTAGCCATTCCCTGTTGAAGTCAGGCAACCAATCACTTTGGCCCGAAAACTAAGGGCCAAAAGATTAATTTGTATAGTTTTGACCACTTCCTTGCATATACACCTAGAAAACAAAAACAGACAAATGATCCTCGGAGACCATATTCTACCAGCCGGAGGTTTCTTTTCCAAAAATTGAAAGAAAGGAACAATAGATGAACTGTAAGCTCTCCTTGTGCTAGCTGCACAGAACTATAAGATCAGTTTGAACTACTACTTCTCGCAGATCATCCAAATAGAGTCCAGAAGCACTGTCAGGTGTTTGCACGCCTCTAGGGCTAACTCTTTGAACTGCTTAATCTGAAAGTGAGAAATGCAATTTGCTAAATGATTCTTTTTTCCAGGTATGTGAAGAGCTCTATAAGAAAGAACAGTCTTCAAGCTTTGTAACATGAGCTTCCTGAGTTATGACTGTACTCTACTAGACCTAGACATTGTTTTGTTCAAAGCATGAGCTACTAACAAATTGCCACATTGGAAAAAAAGCCTATGGTTTCCCAATAGGTCACCACACACAACCATCACCACCCAAATACACATAAGCTCCAAGAAGGTAATGTCCTTACTCAGTTGTGCTTCCCACAAAGATTACCAAGGGAAATAAAGCCATCTGTAATGACAGCATGCTCCCATCTCAAATGCCCCCACTGTATCAGTGAAAAACAGAACCTCTGGGGATGATATCCAATCCTTCTGCCAAAACAAAATCCCATTGTAATGAGTAAAAAAAAACTTCCAAACATGCAAATCTTCCTGAAACCTTTTAATTGCTATCATGAAGTCATGTTTTCATCCTCCCCTTAAACAATTAGCCAAAACTCTGATTAAAAGTCCGCCTGGGGCAACTACCCTGCAGTCAAAAATTCAACAGGTCACCAGCTCCATAACTCTTTGATGACAACAAGAAATATTAGACTGGCATTTTAGTGCAAATATGTTGGCTGAAAAAAGTTAGGAACTCAAGGACATACCCAATCCCAGATAGATCAGACCATAATATGGTGAACACCATCCTCAGCTTAAGTATATGTCTCCAAAAAATACTTGCAACCTACAGAAATTAGAACTTGACACAACTAAATGTTCATTAATGTTAGAAATTAATAATAAGATGGAGGTAATAAGATTGATGGAAATGAAGGAAGAGGAATTGAAGCAGGATGGAGTGATTTCAAAGCAATTATGGAAGATGCTGCCAACAAACTTATTAACAAGTGTAGGCCATGCACCAAGTCCTACATTTTGGAGGAGATGCTAAAATTGATGGAAGTAAGAATGGGCTTAAAGAAATATAAATATTGATCACCTCACTGTGCAAAATGATACTGAAATAGAGAGGCTACAGTGCAAAGGTGAGAATGTAAAGTCAAATCTCCAAGGCTAGAGCAGCAATGGGCAGATGCTGAAGCTGTGCCGATAAATAAAAATGCATGTAAAGCATATATTGTAATCAAAAGGTTATGATAAAACATTTAATATGGTGTAATATTTTTGCAAAGGAGAAAGCAAAACTTATCAATACAAAAAGAGCAGAAGATATTTGAAGAGAAATACAGGCCAAGGCATCCAGACATGGAGAATTTTACAATACAAAAATAAGAAAGCAAAGAAGAAAAGTAGAAAAAAAGATTAGCAATGGAGACATTAAAGACATAGAAACTGAGATTATGGAATACCTGCAAAGTGAAGGATTCAGTGTAGAATATCTAAAACACCACAGCAGGATAGAGCAATGGATCCCCAAATTAAGAAGAAACCAGTGGAGCGAGGAAAATCTGATCAGTTGCCATTTTAAGATACTTTGGAGCCTTCCATAGGAAACCAGTAAAAATTTTAGTTGGAGTTGCACACTAAGGGGAGGAACAGAAAACTGTGGCAACTCTGATGCAAAAAATATAAAAAATAGGACCAACATGAAGGTAAACCACTGGAATACAAATAAGTCCAAACAAACAAAACAAAGAATTCCAAATAGCGAACACGTTGAACCAATAAAGTATAAACACGTTTATTGTCGATTTTTTTGTTTTGTCTGCAACTCTGATGTAGTCAGTGTTGTGGAGTGAATGTGTCAGAGGAAGAGTATAGAATACACACAGGAAATGGAGAACAAAGAATGTGTCCTCAGTTTACAGGAAAATGGTTTAAGAGTTGCTTGATTTAACAGAGCGGAAAGACATATTAAGATCAATGAAAGAAATAGACTACAGAAAGTCAATAAAATCCAAAAAGTTAGAAGTTTGATAAAACAAATGAACAAACTAACTAGGACTGTCCATAGAGACTCATGCAATATATCAGAAAAAAAACATTATATATTACTGTGCAGCTAAATTAATAACAGATAAACCCCTGGATTCAGCAAGCAGCTGTGCAGGAATAAGTTATTCCTGCATGTTAGGGGCCGTTCCTGTTCAGCACAGCAGTGTGCCCTGCATATGTATGAAGGCGCACTGCCATGCTCTAAAACGGACATGGTTCCATGTATGAGTGCAGGAGCTGTGTCTCTGAGCAGAGCTCTCACAATACACATGCCCCCTGCACTCCAGAATTGCTTTTGGCAATTTAGAAAGAGTGAGAATGCTCATAACACCCCTATCCCATCAGGATAAGAAATCTTGTCAAAGCCATAAGGGATAATCGTCCCTACCAAAGCAAAAGTTGATAAAATAACACACTTGGCATAAACACATAGCGCACACCTCCCAACTTGTCAGAGTAAGGAATGTGGACAAAGCCAAAAGGACAATCATCCCACAAACCAGAAAGTTGATAGAATAACAGGTTCAGCATTAGCAGGGATATTCTGAAGGGTACAAGTAAAAAAACACAAAAAATATATATTTTTTAAACATGCAATAAAGTTTAAGCATAGCTGAGCAGGTGTGCTTGTTGATTAGCTACGCTTAGTCCAGCTGAAACAGCACAAGCAGGTAAATAGCAAGAGTGTAGTGGTTAGAGTGTAAGCTTTGCAAACAGCCATTCCCGGTTCAATGCCTACTGTTACCAATTTGCATTTTACATGTGAAAGCAGCACATAAATTTTTTTTATGATTAGCTACTAAATAACATATATTTGTTAACCAGAGTACTGTAGTAGATCCAGATGTGAGGTACCAGTTTAATACAGTTGTGAAACCCCCATATAAACACAAGTGCCCCATACAGTATAGTCACACATGAATAAATGTAATGCAAGCACATTGGGGATGTCAGGGACAGTAAACAAATTTATAATATGTAATGAATGATGAATCAATCCCATACAGCAGATAGTCTATAAAATAAAAAAAAATAAGCAATACTAAGCATTGCACAGCTCTGCTTACCAGGTGTAAGCATTGTGTAAATATGACTGCTAAGCAATGAGTAGCCCAGCTAAGTGGATTTGCCCATTGGTAAGCAGTACTGAACCTGTCCCTTTAAGCACTGCCAACCTTAGCTAAGCAGGTTTCCCCATAGCTTAGCTTAGCTCATCATATTCAAAATCATCCAATCACGACAAAGGCCAAGAAAACAGCCATATTTAAACCCCGCAGGTGGGAATACAGCTCATAACTGGTGGCAGCTTCCCATTGTAGGCAGTATGGCAGGTGTTGGCAAGGACATGCACTTCCGGGCACAGCACTGGGGCATACAGGACTCCAAGGTCATGGTAGGACTCCTGGTAAATAACCATGATGAGAGACTGCTGTAGGGCCAGTACCAGGACTCCCAATATAAAGTGGAAGCCTGAGACCGTCTCGTCTGTGTTCTCACCAGTGCCACTGGTATCTGTCGGACTGGTGAGCAGGTCCAGCACCACTAGGCCGACTTGAAACGGAGGAAGAGGGTGCTCTTGGATGAGTGGGTCCAAGAAGCAAGGCAGAGAGGTGATGTCCCAGCAGTGTGCAAGTGATCATACCAATAACTGTTTATTAATGTCCAGCCTGTGTATATGATGGATAGGTATGCCTAAATATTTATCTATTCTTTTTACAGCTGCAGCTGAGCAGGCTGTGAATCAGGAAGCCCATGCCAGTGGCTGCAAAGGCTGTGTTGCAAGGCTGATGAGTAACAATCCTGCTTGTAGTAGTCATACCAAATAAATATAAAGTAGTAGAAAGTCACCTGGCAGTATAAAAACTGTGTATGGGTTGTACTGAATAAACCAGACAATATGACAGTAATAGTCCCACATAGGTGATAGTTCAATAAAACCGTAACTGCCTGGCAATAATTTATTTTATTTATTTTATTTTACATTTGTTAACCGAGGGTGTCTGACTGAGTCAAAAAGGCCCTTTTTCAGCAGATGCCTGGGGAGAAAAGCTCCACAAAGAAAAATTACAGATACATTTAGTTAGACATGATTAGTATACACACAAATTACAAAAGACATGTTTTTACAGTGGTATGCAGCACATCAACAGTTACACTGGAGAGAACAAACAAAAAAATATTAATTTAAAAATAAAGGTAGTTAATAGATTTGTGGTGTACATCTGGAATTTGGAACATAGGTAGAATACATACATAGTACACAGGTACAGTACATACATTGTAAATTAGCCAGTGTTTGTGAGTAAGAGTGAAAACTATTATCAAGTACTCTAGGTTTAGTATGTGTACCTTATCTGCTTTCACTAGCCTGGGGAGCAATCATAGCACTGCCAACTTTGCTTGAGATGTTGCCTAACGAGGTTTTTAAAAGAGGCTTTGGATGATGTGTTTTGTATGCTAGTGGGGAGAGAGTTCCATTTTCTTAGCCACTGAACTACTTATATAGTGTGTCTCCAAAGCTATTGTAGCTGTTGATGACTTCTAGTAGTAGTTTTCTTGATGATCTAAGAGGCCTTTTGGCTGAGTGATGTTGTACTAGGTTTTTGAGGGCAGGACACTTATTGGGGAGGTAATAGATACAATGACAGAGGTAGAGCTGATTGTAAGTTAGGAAGTTGGGCAGTTCAAGCCAGTGGAGCTGTCTCAAAGCAGTACAGTGATGAGTTCTATATGAGCAATTTGCAGCAAAGCGGGCAATTCTGTTATAGCAGGCTTCCATTTTGCTTAGTTCAGTTTTGTTGAGATTAGTCAGAATGGGAGATGCATAGAGTAGGATGGCTAGAAGTTGGGAGTGAGCAATGGCTGATCTTGTGTTGTTGGTAAGAAATGGTTTGATACGGTAGAATGATCTCAGTTTGGCATGTACTTTTTTAATAGTTAAGTTGAGATGACTATCAAATTTTAGGTGGGCGTCTATGGTTATTTCCAATAGCTTAGCCTGTGCCACTGGAGTGATTGGGGTAGCATTTGTGGAGTAGATAGTGAATTGACTGTTGTCAGTATTTTTGTTAGAACTGGTTTTAATCATAAGCTGAGTTTTCTTTGGATTGAGGATAAGTTGGGCTTTGGTAAGGTAGTTTTCAATGTCAGAGAATGCTAGTTGAGTTGTTTGCAGGAGGGTGGGAATGTTTTGTGAAAGCACAGATTAAGGTAGTGTCATCTGCATACTGAATGATAGATGCATGCTGTGTGGAGGTCATTTGTGAAGACTGTGAATAGTAGTGATCCTAAGATAGAACCCTGTGGGACTCCTATAGTTATGGGCAGCTGAGGAGAGAGAGAATTTTCCCATTTCACAGCTTGGTACCTGTCAGTTAAGTAGCTTTGGAACCAGGTAAGAGTGGAATTTGATAGGCGATATTGGTTTAGTTTGTTTAGCAGGATTTGGTGTGAGATTGTGTCAAATGCTTTGGACATATCCAAAAAAAGAGTTAACACCTGTATGCCTTCATTTTTGAGACGGTTTACTGTGTCTGTGAAGCAGAGGAGGCCTGTAGTGGTACTATGGGCAGGTCTGAAACTATGCTGAGTAGGTGATAGGATGTTGTTGTCTAGGAGATAGTTTAGCATCTGGGTATGGATGCATTTTTCTAGGATTTTGGCCAGGGGGGAGAGTAAAGCAATGGGTCTGTAGTTATTAAGTTCAGTGGAGGTCCCACCTTTATGTATGGGTGTAACATAGGATATTTTCCAGAGTTTGGGCACATAGTTTTCAACAATTGATCTGTTTATGAGAGTGGAGACTGGGATAGCAATAGCATCTGCTGTGAGTTTCAAGAAATAGCTGGGGAGTAGGTCGGCTGCTGTTGATGAGGTTTTTAGTTTGGAGAGCATGCTTTTGATTGAAGTGGTGGAAGCTGTTTTGAGGGTAAAGCTTGTATTAGTGTTATTTGTGTTGAGGGGGGGGATAGTGAGGAAGGAACTGTCCTGTGATACTAATGATAGAATTGAGTTCACAAAGTGGGAGTTGAATTGTGTTTCGATGGGAACTTTAGTGTCAGGGGTGGTTGGTTTGGGGGTAGCCTTTTGGGTGGATTTTAGTAGCTGGTTTACATTTTTCCAAAATGTTTGGGGGTTGTGTTGGTATTTAGTTTGTAATGTTGTGTAGTAGGATTTTTTGTGCAGCCTAATGCATTTTTTTTGCACAGTTGCGCAGTTCTTGGTACTTAGTTAGGCTTTGTGTTTCTTTGTTTTTTTGATAGTAAAGCCAGGCAGTGTCTCTGGACTTGAGGATTTGTTTGGTTTCTTTACAGATCCAGGGGTTTGTAGAGCTTCTAACCTTGATTTTGCACAATGGAGCAACAGTGTTTAGGTGTTGTAGAAATGTTTTGTTGAAATATGCTACAGCCTGGTCAAGTGGGAGGGATTTTAGGGGGTCCAGTCACAGTTACAGAGTAAAGTGTTGAGGACCTCAGGAGAGAATGTTTTTGTGTTTCTAGTGGATATATAGTTAGTGGTTTTGCATATGCTTGTTCTACTACGTATAAAGTATATTATGTTGTGGTCACTTAAGGTGTCTGGGAGACTGTCTGTGTGAGGGTACAATGTGGGGGTTGTTAGTTAGGACCCAGTCAAGGATGGATTCCCTTTTAGATTGTTTATCACATCTAGTTGGAATTTGGACTAGCTGCTGGAAGCCATGGAGATTTATTAGATTACTTGGTGGTTCTGATATACAGGTGAACCAATCTAGGTTGAAGTCTCCCAGAATAAGGGTTTCTTGTGAGTTTGTGGAAGAACACAAGGATAAGAAGTCTTCAAGGCTAGCAGCTGTATTACCAGGTGAAATATAGATCACAACTGTGGTGATGACCTTTTTAGGGTGAAGTTGAAGTTGTGAGATAAGTATGTCCCAATTATTGGTGGAGGGGTAGGAGTTTGTTAATTGATGTACAGTTAAGTTGGACTTGTACAGTAAGGCAGTTCCACCCCCTTTATGAAGTGAATTGACTGTTATGTTCTGACATTTGTGTTGGAGCAGTTTGTGTTGGACAGGGTGGATTTGGGCCAGGGTTGGGGTGGATATCCCCACTTATGGTGAGCCTGCTGTTAAAATGGTGATACAGATGCTGGAGCTTGATGAGGAGTGTGAGAAAGTATTGTGTTTTTTTGGAGTAGGAATGAGAGCATATGTGTTTAGTTCTGAATTGGTCCATTATGTAGTTCTTGAACAATTGTGGGCAGATATTATTATAATGTGTGATGTCTGTATATGAGAGTGCATAATGTAGTGTTGTGCTACTAAGTTTAGGGATATTGCTAGAGTGATAACTTGTGGTGCTGTAAAGAATTATGAGAAGACAGACTAGACTTAGTTGTGTGATAGTCATGGTTATAACGTTTAAGTTGGTTCTAGGTGGGGCGTCTGAACAGGAATTATAGGGTTGCACTATATGTGGATGGGGAAGTATTGTGGGTGATGTAAAAAATGCCTAGTGGGAATGAGAGTTATTGGGAGTATTTTGTGTGGAGCAAGTTGGTGTGGTATAATGTGATATGACTTGAGGAGCTGTGATTGGTGGAGGTGATGTGAGGGTGAGCTGTGGGTGTGGCTGTGATTACTATAAATGTAGAAGTAGTGGGGGCAGGAGAGAATAGGGGGCAGGGCAGGGGAGTGGAAAGAGCCCGAGCATTAGTGAGGGTGAACGGAGCGGGGCAGAGCCCACCAAGACAAAAGAAAAAAGTAAGTATTACTTTACAAATCTGAACACTTTAAACAAATTCCTGAGGTCTAATGGCTTACCAGCAAGCAGAATGTAATTGCTGAAGAGCACTTGTGTCCTGGTGGGAGACTAGAAATTTAAAGATGGCTCCATGCTCAGCAGGAGTCTAATATAGACTTAGTATTGGGGGAGGGAGATAGCACAAGGGGTGTAAACCAGGTGGAATGCAAAAAAAACAGAGAGACAATCAGTGGAAATCAGTGAAGGTCTCAGAGGGGGTAAGTAATAATTCAAACTACCTGTAAAGTGAAGGAGAGAAGAGACAGCAAAGTTTATTAAGGTTGGGAGTGTGTCTTCAAATTGACTTGTTGATTAGTAACCAGTTTGTGCACAGATTAGAGTAGGGAGATACATTAGCAATGAAGGGGAATGTATAGAGATGCAAATAAACAGGTGGGCCTCCAAGTGATACAAACTAAGGCAGAAAGCACTGAGAGGGCTGCTTGATGGTTAATTTAGTCACAGGGATGTGAATTAAATGTATACTGTCTATTGGACAGTCAGGATTACTGTACTAGCTGGGGGGGGGGCACAAGGCTACAACAGTCAGTTTTATTAGCACGCTAAGAACTATTAAGAAATACTGCTAATGTAATAGCTTTACTCTCATAAAACATACAAGTAGAATGCCTGGGTGGAATGACCCTGCTCTTGAGGCTCAAAATGTATATCTACTGCTAATACTACCGCTAATGTAGTAGATTTACTCTCATAAAACATACAAGTAGAATGCCTTGGTGGACTGACCCTGCTCTTGGGGCACAAAATGTATATCCTTGTTTAGTTTGCAGTACTGATTCCTTCTTATACTGTATGGGTGGAGTGGTAGCTGCAGATGCAGATTTGCTTGAGTGTGCTCTGAAGAGAGAGAGAAAACAAAGAGAGGATGAAGCTAGTAGAATGAGACAAAGACAGGTCAAAG
The DNA here is from genome assembly GCF_019279795.1 of Protopterus annectens. Taxonomy (NCBI): domain Eukaryota; kingdom Metazoa; phylum Chordata; order Ceratodontiformes; family Protopteridae; genus Protopterus; species Protopterus annectens. Next base: position 1,687,214,796 of record NC_056733.1, read on the forward strand.
GAAGTAATGAAGAGATAGGAGGGTGTAAAAGATACAAATCTGAGGACAGTGTGGATAAAGCAGGAGAATAGATGCTACTGCTACAGTTTGAGAGTGCTTCAACAGTTACCACATCACAGTGCCTTAACTTAGTTTGGAAACAGCTTAATAAATCAATAAATCATGCACAATACATTTATCAGTCAATTATCCTGTGTATACAAGAAAAATGAAAATGAACACTTAACAGCATAACAACAGCAACCAGTCCTGAGCAAGGTGCCTCTTCAGAACAAAATTCAAAACAGCTAAGCAACAACAGAAGAGGCTCGCCACAGCTATTCTTCAAAACAGTTTAATCCAAAATGAAAAACATATACAGGATCCAATAGTGAGCGCTTTCACATTCTAGCAAACATTTCATCAGACTTCCAAAGTATACCTATTCATATCACTCATACCTTATATAACTTTTTAAAATCATTCATCCAATCACTCAATAAATGTCATTATGACATCATACAAATAATTAATCCTTTAAAAACACATACATCTATTTCTAAAAACTTCTCTCAAAAGAACATGCTGTGAAAGCACAATATCAAACCACTAAGTCATCTCTCTCGCACAAATGCAATCATAAAACTTATACAAACATATAAACATATATACATATATAACAATTGCATAAATACACATTCAAAAAACTTTACCTCTTATTTTTAAAAAAAATATAAATACATATATAAAAACATATTTTTCATGCTAATACTAACTATTTAATACTATAGCCATGTGTTTCAAAATTCCTTCCTAATGTACATATGGGCGCTTCACTAAAAATGGTTTAAGTGATACTTTGTCATTCAAACCATGGGCTCTATGTGCTTGTAATCGCATTCTCCATTTATTTTCCATTTCTTCTGTATAAATCTTAATGTCACCCAATCTACCTGCTTTTTTAACTAATTCCAGGACTCTAAATTTGAATTTATGTATAGTCCCATATTCTAAAACTTGCCTAGCTAAAGCATTCCCCTTCATCTTCTTTATTGATGGCATAAATATGCTCCCTAACACGTTCCCTAAGTGTCCTGTTTGTCTTTCCTACATAAAACGACCTATATGTTTGACATTGAGCTAAATATATAAGATCTCTAGACCTGCAGTCAGCATAGCTATGAAAAATATACTGTTGCCCTGTATCAGGATGTATGAATTTATTTTCATTAACCATATATATGCATTGATTGCGATTCTTGCAAGAAAATGTTCCTTTTCTCTGTATATGTGGTCCTTCTCTCACATTTTCTTCATAGCAAAGCAATCTTTTCAATGACTTCATGTTCTTATATGTAAAACTAGGTTCTGTGCCCACTAATTCAGTTATCTCATCATTCACCATTAATAATCCCCAATTTTTATTTATTATTTCTTTAATTTTTAAATTCCTATTTGTAAACGGAATTATTATTCTATTTTTCTTAGTACTTTGTTCCATTCTGTGTAACTCGTTATTTCCTCTATCTGTCCTTGTTTTATGGAGAAATAGTTTACCTTTACCTTCCCTATAAGAAGTATTTTCTTTAATTATGCCATCTATCTCTTTCTTAGAGTATCCCCTTTCCATGAAGGTGTCCGTTAATACTTTTTGTTGATTATGATAACTGTCATCTTGACTAGTTAGCCTAGACACCCTCAGTGCTTGGCTCTTCACAGTGTTTTGATATATATGACCTGGGTGCATACTGCTACCATGTAATAGATTATTTCTCCAACAGGGTTTCCTATACATATCTGTTCTCACAACACTATCTTCTCTAGTTAATTTTACATCTAAACATTCTATTTGTTGTGATGAGCTCTTACATTCAACAGCACAGCTGAATCAGTAGCAGAGACAACTGTAGTGCTAAATCAGTAAATACTGTTTCTAACTCCAACACTAAGTCAATTAGATTTACATTACAGTTATAACAGCAGTTTTAGAACATCATAGTAACATAGAGACAACATAGCTGCAGTGGTAGTGACAGTAAAAACACAATTCCTGAATGACAGAATCAACCAGTTAAATAAACAAATAAGAAGATCAGTAGTCAGGAATCAGAAAAATAAATACTAGTTGTATAGATCCAAGTACAACAAAAAGTAAGTATTACTTTACAAATCTGAGCACTTTAAACAAATTCCTGAGGTCTAATGGCTTACCAGCAAGCAGAATGTAATTGCTGAAGAGCAACTGTCTCCTGGTGGGAGACTAGAAATTTAAAGATGGCTCCATGCTCAGCAGGAGTCTAATATATACTTAGTATTGGGGGAGGGAGATAGCACAAGGGGTGCTAAATAAATTTCTAAATCCTGGACTGCTTGTGTTTACTCTGGTATTGTATGGCATTTAGTGTTGCAGTCTCTGAATAGTAATGTTGTGTTAACCACTGTTACCCACACTGTGCTACATAAAAATATACCTAGGAATGTCTTATAAGACTGTTGTAAGTATAAGGTCTGATTGTACAACCAAGAGAGACTTAGACAGAAAACACTGAATGAACAGACAGCAGTTTCTAAATAGTTCACTCTGATGAAACTCAAATTGTTGTATTTTTAGCACACACAGCCATAGTTTGAATTCTGGGAGTGGTAGCAAGCTGTATGCATAATCATACCTCACAACTGTACAGATCTTCACAGAATGTCCAGTAATCGGCTTATATTTTGGCCTGTTCCTCTGTCTCCCTGGCAAATCACTGGGATGATCTCAGAATTGTAGTCACTAAATAATGACATACATTTGATTTTCACACCTCAAATCCCTCAGAAAATGTATATTAAAACAAATCGTGTTACTCTAGCAACTCTCCCAGTTTATAAGAGCAATATTCAAAATATGTCCCTATTTGTACCCCCATGTTGTTAACCTTTGTCCAGAGTGTGTGCATTAAGAGATTGAGAGGAATGTGCATCATATTAACTAGGAAATATGTGTAGAAACAGTCAGGTAGTGTTAACAAACATTCCCCTCACAGGTCTTTCAAATAAGTTAACTGTAACTGCCTGGCAATAAAGTTTTAAATATTGGACTGGTAGTGTTTACTCTGGTATTGTATGGCCTGACATATAGCATTCATCAACATCTCATATCAGAATGGTACTGCTAACTCAACCACTGTTTCTCACACTGTATTACATAAAAATATGTGTAGGAATGTCAGTATAAGACTTGTAATTACAAGGTCAGATTGTACAACCAAGAGAGACTTAGAAAGAAAACACTGAAGAAACAGACATCGGTGTCTAAATAGCTCACTCTGATTAAACAAAAATTGTTGTACTTTTAGCAGACACAGCCAGGGTTTGAATGCTGGGAGTGGTAGTAAGCTGTATGCATAATCATACCTCTCAACTGTACATATTTTCCCAGAATGTCCAGATATTTGGCTTATATTTTTGGCGTGTTCCTCTTTTTCCCTGGCAAATCAGTGGGATGATCTCAGGATTGTAGTCACTAAATAATGACATACACAACTGCGTCAGACTTCAAATCCTTCAGAAAATGTATATGAAAACAAATGCTGTTACTCTAGCAACTGTCTACAAGTTTATAAGAACAATATTCAAAATATGTCCCTATTTGTACCCCTATGCTGTCAAGCTTTGTCCAGATGTTGTGCTTTGAGAGATTGAGAGGTATGTGCATAATTACAACTAGGAATCTGGGAATATGTGTAGAAACAGTCAGGTAGTGTTAACAAATATACCCTCCACAGGTCTACCAGGTAAGAGAAGTAGAATGTAGCTATAAGACAGTTGAAGTATCCACTGTGTACAAACATACCACTGCCCAAACCAAGGCCATAGGGTATTGTAATAATACCTGTAGAGTAATGATTAGAGCAATGGTCATTAAAGTTGTGAGTACTGCAAGGATATATAAGTTGTTAATTGACATCCCCCCCAACATATCTGCAACAATAATCTAAACACACAAATCAATGGGAATGTTTACACCAAATCTACTGTTGGGA